>NC_053434.1:81497969-81626532 GCF_007990345.1 Gossypium hirsutum | reverse complement strand
TCTCTTCACCTTTCTTCTTCTTTCCTCCTTAAAATTTTGGCAGGATGACCAAGGATGAGAATTTTTTTCTTTGTTTTCTTTCTAATTTAGGCTAAATTGAAGGTGAGAAAAGGATGAACAAAGATCTTCTCCTCTCTTTTCTTTAGCTCACGACAATGGGGGGGGGGGAAAAAGAATCAACTTACACCTTTTTTTGTGTATTCATCATACTCCTTTCATTATTTAATTTCCATGCCTATTATTTTATTTTTTTCCACCCATGATGCACCAACAAAACATGTCTATGACATGTCTTGGCCATCAACTTGGTCTACCATGCTTGTCATGGCCGGCCACTACTAGTAGGGGGGGAATTTGACATGCAAGTCCCCCCTTTGTCCACATGCACTAATAGGTCCTCACACATTGACCTATCACATTAGAATTTTCTCACATAAGTCCTATTGACTAAATTCACATGAAATCAACCAAATTGAAGCTTTGAAATTTTCACACATTCATAATTACATATTCTAACAATAAGTATCACATTCAAACATTTCGATGACTCGGTTTACGGTCCCGAAACCCACTTCCCGACTAGGGTCAACTTTGGGCTGTCACATTTCTACCTAATGAGGTGACTAAATGGCATACGGTTAGAGGAAGGTAAAACTAAGAGAATGGTGTTTTTTGATGTTGTGAATGGAAATAGTAGAAAGGAGAAAGAAATTTAGGTAGAAAAGTAGATATGTGTGGATTTACATGATGTTATAAATAGATGTAAAACTATGCTAGTTTAGGAAAAATTCGGTCAAGTGTTCATGAGATAAAATTTGTGTTTAAATGAATTTAAAATGATATTATAATATGTTATATATTCGGCCATCCAGTTAAGCATATGGGTGATGGTGAATTTAGTTTTTGCACATTCGGTTATATAGTATGCACATTATAAAATTTCTTTGATTCTCTAAAATCGACCAAATGAGGGGTTGGCTTTCAAAGTTGAGTTTGACTCATACTTATGTATAATTGAGGTAATTATATTTGGCATAATGTTATTTGGAAGTGATAATGCATTCGGCTTTATGGCATAATATAAATATTAGTTGAAACCTTGATGTCTTGAACAAGGATTGTTGTAAGAAGAAATGGAATCATTAAATTCATATAGATATGAGTATTTTTGCGAAGTAATTAAACTACTAAATTCATTTATTTTAGCTCAAGAATCTAAGGGAGGAGAATCAAGTAGAGGCAAGCAAAGAATATTGAATAGTCATTTGGGAACATTTCATCCGACGTAATGTAAGTCCATAAGTTTTTATGAGATTAATTGTAATGCATTTAAATTGTGGCCGTATGTGCCAATTAATTAGTAAATGTTTTACTATGAGGATTTGATACTAGCACTAAGTGTGCGAAGCTGAAAGGCACTATGTGTGCTGATTTAAATGTTAATACGTGATTGACTTTTGGGGCACTAAGTGTGCGGTGTATCATGGCACTATGTGTGTGAAAATCCTTATGCACTATGTGTGCGAATTCGGTTGATGGTATAATAGCATTTGGAAAGCATATAGTGTTAGTGCTATTAACTGAAATATCAAAATAAGGCATGAAACGAATATGCATGAGTGTATATACTTTGACATTGTTCTATAAATTGAGAGAAGGTTTAAAGCGTTTGATTGTATGATAGTTGATTGATAGCAAGTTTTAGCCAGTGGTCGGGTCAGAAAATATGTGAATGTAACATAATCCGCATGACTGAAATTGGTTGATCTTATATTTTTTTCTCGCAATCTCATATCAACGATATGTATATTATTGCTTATGACTTACTGGGTTTAATACTCATTTGTGTTGTTTTTGTTTTCTATTTAGATTTCCTTGACCCATTTTGCGTGTTCGGACCATCGTCAAAGTCATCACACCAGCTTGCAACTTTTTGGTATCTTCTTCTTAGTTGGCCTAAGAGAACATTTCGGCATGTATAGGCTATTATGTTTTGTTTGAACTTTGGTATGTATACTTTTAGCCATGCGAAAATGGCATAAATGTTAAGTTGGATTTAGTCTTATGATACTTAGTTATAAGTAATAGTTAAAGTCTATTTCATTATTATGCCATTTGTCATGGCTAATCATTTTCGGTGTTACACTCATGATATGGTTATTGAGTAGTAAGGAAATGCTTGGAAATAATTAGCCTTTGGTATGGCTAGTCATGATCATACTTGGGGATATGTATGTTAAATTACTCTAATAGGTAAAATTTACTCTAATAATAGATGCAGACAGCAGTAGTGATGTGAAATTGAAAAATCACTAAAAATAGTAGAAATAGAATTAAATAATGAATAAATTATGGAATCGAAGCTTGATGAGTCTATTTTCACATGGAAGAAGTAAAACAAGTATATCAGCTATATTACATGAGATATTTAAAACCTTGTGAAACAGGGCCAGAACGATTTCTGGATCCCTATTCCGACTTTGGAAATTCACCATAAATTCTACAAAGATAATTAGAAGTCATACTTTATATGTACAGATTCCTTATTGAGTATAATTGTATTAGGGACAACAGCATAGTCATTGAATCTCTGTACAGGAGCTATCTGGTTCGTAATACACAGAGGTCAGAGTAGTCGAACCCTGAAACAGGGGAGACTTTAACTAATAAACTGTACTAATTGGACCAATCAAAAATTGTGGAAAAACTTTAATAGATAGATATATGAGTCTAGTTTCAGGACAAATTGTGGAATTGGATTTCGAGTTTCATAACTCAAGGTACGAATTTTAAGTGACTATAACGCAGATTGACAGCCTGTCTGGGAGTTTTAAATAAATTGTTTGAGCTGTATAAGTGATGAACAAGCCAGATAACACCTCGTGTTCGACCCCGGTGATGGCCACGGTTTCGGGGTGTTACAATGTAACTCTTTGACTTGGGTCACATGGTCAAGTCACACACCCATGTGCTAGACCGTGTGTAGGTGCAGGGTCACATGACCAAGCCACACGCTCGTGTGTTACGCTGTGTGATCAATTTTGAGCATTCTGTTTTGACATTTTAAATATGCAGGGACACACAGCCAGATCACATGCCATGTGCTAGGCAGTGTGTCACACACGGCTGAAACACACGCACGTGTCTCTACCTGTGTGGACAAAAATAGACTATTTTCCAAGCCACATTTCTCACCCAATTTGTCTTCCTCTTACACCAATACTTAAACATATTCACAAGCCATTTTAAAACAATTAATTCATGTCAAAACCAAGTCTCATGCATGACATATCATCCCATACAACTAATGTGCTCTTAAACACCTCAAATGACACTTTACCATCATGTAATTAAATATGAAAATTTACTCAACTTATCGAATTCACCTATATGCATGTTTTACCAAATATGTTAAAATATTTTTCAATATATCAACATGATTTCTATCAATCAATCATTTAAGCACACACCAAACATGTTATTGCCTCATTTGTACATATCAAAACATATTCATCATAAGTCATTCCAATGGCTAGTTATAACCCAAACATTTACACGCCACATTGGATAATTAACCTGTTCATCCATTATAACCATAATTAATTTACCATATATACTGGGCCGATGGATAGTGTGAGTGATCTCCACTGATGCTTCCATCTAACGAGTTTCCGAATTACTATAGAACAAGTGAAAATAAAATAGAGTAAGCATGAATTGCTTAGTAAGTTCATATAACATGGTAAATAACTTACCCTATATTTATGTTTAAAATAAACATGTAAGGCACTATCAAAAAAACTTTATCACAAGCCCTGAAAACATATCCTCATCATGTTAGTCAAGTAATCACATATAATAGTCCTTAATCATGGATGAACAAAGTCATCAAGCATGATACACATTCACGTAACAACCAATTCATGCATCATTATATCAAGTAATGTTGTTCTATGTACTTCATGTACATTGGGTAATAGTTCGTTTCTAAGTCATACTATCTCATATAAACATCAAGAAACATGTATAGGCTCAATAATAACCAAATTCCCATATACATATACTTTCCACATTATGAATTCAAATAACATATACAAATCATACCCATGTATTTCAAGTACATTTTCATAATATTTCGTCTCAAGTTCAGATTATTTCATGTCAAGATTTTTCTCATTAAATCAATTAAAATATCAAAGGAAACCTGGGAAAATACACTCGAAGTGTACAAATCTATAATTTTAGATGAACATATTCATCAAACAAGTTCCATGTTCATATATCACCATCTCATACTTCCATATATCATGTATCATCATTTTCATGTATTTCAGGCAGATAAATGTAATAGTTCATTTCTTGTTCATATTTTCTCATGTCAGGAGTTTTGTCTATTGAATCTTTGAAATATCGATGGATACTGGGGTAGTACACACAAGATGTACTTATCATTGATCTATCAATTCATTTACGGGGGTGCTTTTTAGAGAACATAATTGGGAAGCACACTCTTGAGCCTTGTAACGGGAAGCTCACACAGAGCCATTTCGGGAAGCTCACAAAGAGCCTATCGGGAAGCTTATTTGGGCTATATAACGAGAAGCTCATAAAATCCATAATCGGAAAGTTCACAAAGAACTTTTAATCGAGAAGCTCACGAAGAGCCTATCAAGAAGCTCAATAAGAGCCATGTAACGAGAAGCTCTGGATAGTCATATATTGGGAAGTTCAAGGGAGCACTATCGGGAAGCTCACAAAGAGCCAATTTAATAGGTAGCTCATGAAGAGCCTATAATCGGGATGCTCATAAGAGTTAAGGTGTGTCCACAACAAATGTAAGATCACAACCTATCGGATGTTCCGAAGAGCTATAACGGGAAGCTCGCAAGAACCTTATACAGGAAGCTTGAGAGGGCTATTAACGAGATGCTCGTAAGAGCTATGGTGTATCCGTAACATATGCTAGACCATAACCTATACGAGTAATCATGTATCCATCGACTTTCATTATTCAAATGTGATTTAATTTTTATCGAGTTTTATCATATATATATATTCAATTTCATATGCATGTAAACTATATAATTCTCATACACAACATTCAATTCAAGCATATAAATATACACAATTTAGTTACACGAACTTACCTCAACAAATGTTCGTGTACATAAAATCTACTAATCTGACACTTTCTCTTTTCCTCTTTCTAACTCTGAATTTGATCTATCCAGATCTATACAAGTAAATTTAACATCAATTTAATACAATTTATACTAAATTCAGTCCAATTCATTACTTTTAATTAATGACGATTTCATCCCTAGGCTCGGAAATAAAATTCATGCAATTTAATCCTTATTCCAAGCCTAGCCGAATTTTACATGTAAAATTTACAACCCATGTATTTCATAAAATTCAAAAATTTTCCATGAATTTTACAACTTTACAATTTAATCCTAAAATCATAATTTCATTAAAATTCACTTTACAAAAGTTGTTTATCTATTAACAACCTTTCATTTTCTATCATAAATTTCAAAATTTCAGCATACTCATCCATGAAAAAACCCTAGTACTTTGATATCTTTATAAATTAATCCCTGAGATAGCTAAATAAAGCTATTACGATATTAGAAATATAAAAATCATTAAAAATGGGCAAGAATACTTACCTAATCAAGCAAAATAAGTTGGCTTGAGCTTAGGTTTCCATGGCTAGGACTTCCATGCTTTTAATTTGGGAAAGATGATATAAATTATGATATTTTTATTTTTTTTGTCATTTATCATATTTTATTATTTGAATTTCCAATTTCATCCTTTTCTTTATTTTATTTTCCATGGATGAATTATCATCCTTAACAACTAAGCATTTTTTAATGGTCTATTTACCATTTAAGGACCTCAATTTTGAATTCCATAGCTATTTAATCCCCTTAGCTATTAGAACTCAACTTTTGCACTTTCTGCAATTTGGTCATTTATCAAATTAAACATATAATCGGTAAAATTTCATATTCTTATGAAATTTCATACAACATTATTATCATACTGTAGATCATAAAATAATATTAAAATAAATTTCTTTTTTGAAATTAGATTTGTGGTCCAAAACCACTGTTTTGGTTTTACTGAAAATGGGCTATTATAGCTCTCCCCCTTAAAAATTTTCGTCCTCAAAAATCTTACCATTAATGGGGTTCAGATATTTCTTCTTCTAAATCGTGTCATTGCCAAATTTTTTTTACTAAAGCTACCTTTTTATTTTTCAGTTCTTTCACTTCAGATGCCAAAATTTCAATCAGTCCCTCACTGTGAGTCATGCCGAGCTGAATTCCAATATCTATAAGAGAAATAACATTGTGACGGATCTGATCGATACCATTGTAGTATATACACATAAATAACATTTATGAATTATATCAAGCTCTGATAATAATGCAAATCTATACGTAACAAGTCCAATTCTTTTCAATGATCTCATATGACTTGATCAACTATGGACTTAATTTGCCTTTATGGCCAAAGTGGAGTACTTTCTTCCATGATGAAATTTTCAAGGACATTTTGTAATAGCCCGTTCTTAGTCAAATCAGAACAGTGGTTTTGGGACCACAAATTTGAGGTTAAAATAATTATTTTATTATTATTTTAAGGTCTACAGCATGATAGTATGATTTTATGAAAATTTCGTTAAGAAATTTTATTGTTTAATTGCTTAATTTGATAAAAAGGACAAAATCACGTAAAGTGCAAAAGTGGTGTTCTAATAGTTAAAAGTGTCTAATAGCTATGGAACCTAAAGTAGGGGTCCTTATGTTGTAATTAGACCATTTTTAATATGAATGGGCAAAGATGGACATGGATTAAGTGTTTTAAGTAGTTAATTAAAAAGGTTAATGTTGTAAATTGATAAATAAAGATTAAATTTGTTGGTGCATTGTTGGGGACGACATAAATGAGCTGATGGTTCATCTTTTCAAGGAAAGACTTCGTGGACTTCAAAAGAAAAAGCAAAGGTGCTGATTTTTGCTTTCCCAAGCTGGCCGAATAGCTACCCAAAACCAAGCTTAAAAGCTTTCACACTTGCTGCATCTTCCATTCACACTGCTTGACTTTTCGGTTATGTGTGTTCACACATAAGGGGCTATTCAACTTCGATTTTCACACTAGTACAGTCATTGACATGCCCCAAGCTTCCCATTAAAGCTAAGGCTATTTAGTTCTACGAAGCAGCTCATTTAAGGAGCATTTAGCAGCTTTGACCGAATGTAGACAAGGCTGTTCAGCTCACCACCTTGACCATTAATATTCAGCTGAATGGACTCCTTCTAGATGCTGTCCAATGGTGTTTCTCATGCCTGGAAACTTCAAGGAAGCTTCTAATGACGTTCAAGAATTTTCAAGGAAGGCTCCAGCCCCAATTAGCTTTAAAATTGTTGTCCATTCCACTTCCAATTTGACCATTCGGCTAACTACTTGTTTAGCTATAAATGGGGGCTGTTTGCTTCTTGTAATGGCTAATGAACATTTTATAAATTTTATAAACTTTGTGAGTTTGTTTTCAACACTCAATTTTCTCCAAAGACTAGTTTACTTATCAAGAAACCTTGTGGCGTCATTCTTTCTTTGTTTCCAAACTTATCACTTTGATTCCCAAAGTGTGGCGTTCTAAGTTATACCGAGGTTCCTATCATTCTTGATAGCGGGTCAAGGTCTCCATAAACTACCCATATCCGTCTTTCATTTTTTGACCCAAGTGTCACATAAGTAACGGGTTAGCACACCAACATTGTGTTAGTTCTTACTTTGGCCCTTAACCAAATTCCATCCCAACATCTATCAAACTATCCATTATCCTTCCGAACCACTTTGTACCTAGTTCTTTCCTTCTAAACAAACATTTCTTGAACGACCCTTAGCTTACTCGATTTACGATTGGGCAAACATTACGACACAAATCTCATTCGAGGTAAGTGCGTAGCAAGTTGGTATCAGAGCTAGTTAAAATCGAGGTAAGTACTGATATTTGTAACCCCAGGTTCATAAATAAGAGTAAAAAAACAAAAAAAAGTCATTTCGTGAAATTTAAGTATTACATTGAAAGTATCATTTTGTAGTAAAAAACAAAAAAAAATTCGAAGTTGAAAAAAAAATATTTCGAGAAAATTCAAGCATTGCATTGAAAGTATCATTTTGTAGTTAAAAAAAAATCAAAGTTGAAAAAAAATTTCAAAAAAAATAAAAAATTCAAACAAAAAGTGATTGGAAGTTGTTTTTAAACTCTCTCAAGTATTCCTGATCTTCAAAGTTCTATGCTGCTTTCGCACACACCAACGCCATACTAAACCGATATCCTTCTTTTCTTCAGCCTACCCTTTAACCTACATTGTTTCTCACCTAACCACATCAATTTTGTAAACCGACCCAAAATGGATTTCTTTGATTTGTCTACATAGTTTGAGGAGAATGTCGAGAGGCAAAAACCGAGTGGTAAAAGGCAAGAGAGTGGTGAGACCATCTGAGAGGGATAAAAGCCAAAAATCGAGTGATTTCTTTCTTTTTAAGTGACGTGTGAGTTCTTTGTGGTGTGATTAAACTTTCATGTCTAGAAGTCCTGAGAGACGTCAAATGGACGGAACTGGTCCACGACCGGTTAGGAATGTTGCTCAAGGTGGCGGAGTCCCTAATTTGGGTCAACAAGCTTTGATCCGAGAATTTCAGCGTATGCTCCGAGAGACGATAGAACCAATGCAAGAGCAATTGAATCACTTAAATGAGGAGGTACAACGTGTAAGGGAGCCACAAAACCAACGGCAATAACGTTGACGTCCTAGACAAGAACAAGACGATCTATACGAGCCTAGTGAGCCTGAAAGTGATCATTTATCTGTTCAAAGTGTTAGGCAACAAGAACGTCAAAACCGTGGACAACGAGGTCGAGATCATCTTGACGACAATCTCAAAAACATTAAGATGTCAATTCCGTCATTTCAAGGAAAAAATGATCCAGAGGCGTACCTAGAGTGGGAAAAAAAAGTCGAACTAGACTTCGAGTGTCACAACTACTCAGAGATCAAAAAGGTTAAAATTGCAGCTATCGAGTTTTCAGATTATGCCCTTGTATGGTGGGATCAGCTAGTGACTAGCCGACGGAGAAATGGTGAAAGACCTATCTCTACTTGGGCTGAAATGAAGGCTGTCATACGGAAGCGCTTTGTTCCCTCCTACTATCACCGGGAGTTGTATCAACGGCTGTAAAATCTCACTCAAGGCAACTGAAGCGTCGAAGATTATTATAAGGAGATGGAGATCGCTATGATAAGAGTCGACGTAGAAGAAGATCGAGAAGCGAGGATGGTAAGGTTTTTAGCCGGTTTGAATCGAGATATAGCCCATGTGGTGGAACTTCAACAGTACATTGAAGTAATGTATATGGTTCACATGGCGGTCAAGATTGAAAAGCAATTGAAGCGAAAAAGTGTCAACCGAGCCTATCCAACGTCTTCCACCAACAAATGGACTCAAGGAACGAGCAAAGCTCCTATTCGGCCTAAGGAACCATCTGTTGCCGCTAAGCCCAATCAACCAAGCGGTGACACTGGTAAGAGTAGAAATGAGCCCGTTCCTAATTGAGCTCATGACATAAAGTGTTTTAAGTGTCAAGGTCGAGGCCATATTGCTAGTCAATGCCCTAACCGTCAAGTGATGGTGGTGCGGCCAAATGGCGAGCTTGAGTCCGAAGATGAATAAGAGAAAGAATCTGAAGTGCCCTCAGAAGAAGAGGACAAAATTGAGATGCCGGTTAAGGGAGAGATACTCGTTGTAAAACGAAGTTTGAACATTCAAGGTGTCGAGGAAGAACAACAACGAGAAAATATTTTTCACACACGCTGTCACGTTCAAGGCAAGGTGTGCAGCTTGATAATCGATGGAGGTAGTTGCACCAACGTCATGAGTACCATGCTTATTGAACGACTTGGTTTGGCCACGATGAAGCATCCGAACCCTTATAATTTCCAGCGGCTAAACGATGGAGGAGAACTCAAAGTTACGAAGCAAGCAAAAGTGGCATTTTCCATAGCAAAATATCAAGACGAGGTGATATGTGATGTTGTGCCGATGCATGCGGGACACCTTTTATTGTGTCATCTTTGGCAGTTCGACCGTAGGGTAGTCCATGATGGCTACACGAATCGTTATTCCTTCAAGCATCTCGGAAGGAATGTCACACTAGCCCCTCTCACACCAAAGCAAGTGAATGAAGATCAAATCAAATTGAGGCAATCCATTGGAAGAGAAAAAGAAAAAGAACAAAATAAAAAGAAAGAAAAGAAAAAGAGTGGAAAAAGTGAGAAAAGTGAGTTAAAAACACGAGTGGAAAAAGAAAAAGAAAATAAGAGTGAGAATGAAAAAATAAGTGTTTTTGCAAGAAAGCGAGAGATTCAAAAATTATTGTTGGCTAAGCAACCCATTCTTGTACTTATGTACAAAGAGTGCTTGTTGGAAACTAACAAGATAGAAAAATCATTGCCTTCTTCTATTGTTTCCTTGTTGTAGGAATTCGAAGACGTGTTCCCCGAAGAAGTGCCAAACGAGTTACCTCCCATTCGAGGCATCGAACACCAAATCGACTTTGTATCGGGAGCATCTATTCCAAATAGACCGGCCTATCGGAGTAACCCCGAAGAGACAAAGGAACTACAAAGGCAAGTGGCCGAATTAATGGAAAAAGGCTACATTTGCGAAAGCTTAAGTCCGTGTGCGGTGCCGGTGTTGCTAGTGCCTAAAAAGGACGGTTCATGGTGAATATGTGTAGACTGTCGCGCCATCAACAAAATAACTGTTAAATATCGACACCCTATTCCTCGCTTTGATGACATGCTCGATGAACTTAAGGGAGCCCAAATATTTTCGAAGATTGATTTAAAGAGCGGCTACCATCAAATTTGAATGCTGGAGGGCGACGAGTGAAAAACTGTATTCAAGACGAAATACAGTTTGTACGAATGGTTGGTAATGCCATTCAGCCTTACAAATGCCCCTAGTACTTTTATGCGTTTGATGAATCATGTTTTGCGTGCGTTTATTGGAAAATTTTGTGTTGTGTATTTTGACGATATTTTGATCTATAGTAAATCATTGGAAGAACATGTTTAACATCTGCGTGCGGTGTTGGAGGTACTATGAAAAGAGGTACTTTATGCCAACTTAAAGAAATGTTCATTTTGTACTAACGACATCGTATTTTTAGGTTTCGTGGTAAGTGCTCATGGCTTGCAAGCTGATCAAGAAAAAGTCAAAGCGATCAACGAGTGGCCGCGACCCACAAACATCAGCCAAGTAAGGAGTTTTCACGGGTTGGCAAGCTTTTATCGAAGGTTTGTGCCTAATTTTAGCTCTTTAGCCGCCCCCTTGACAGGTATAATGAAGAAAAACTCGCCCTTTGTTTGGACTGATGACCAAGAAAATGCCTTTGTTAAAATTAAGGAATGTCTTACAAATGCTCCATTACTAACTTTACCTGATTTTAACAAGACATTTGAGATTGAATGTGATGCTTCAGGAATTGGCATTGGCGCTATTTTAATGCAAGACGGACGACCCGTGGCATACTTTAGCGAGAAGTTGAACGGGGCCACGTTGAACTATCCAACGTATGACAAGGAGTTGTATGCGCTGATTCGAGCCTTAGAGACATGGCAACACTATCTATGGCCGAAGGAGTTTGTAATCCACTCGGATCACGAGGCTTTAAAACACCTCAAGGGTCAAACGAAGCTCAACAAACATCATGCGAAGTGGGTAGAATACCTAGAGTCATTTCCGTACGTTATAAAGTATAAGGAAGGTAAGGAAAACATTGTTGCCGACGCCCTATCACGAAGGTATGCACTTGTTAACTTAATGGACTCTAAGTTGCTTGGTTTTGAATTCATGAAAGATTTGTATCAAACTAATGCCGATTTTGGTGAAATCTATAAGAGTTGTTTGCATGGTGCAATTGACAAGTATTTTCAGCATGAAGGCTACCTTTTCGTGAAGGTAAGATGTGTATACCTCAAGGTTCTGTCTAGGAGATGCTTGTCAATGAAGCCCATAGTGGTGGAGTTATGGGTCATTTTGGAGTTGCAAAGACTCTAGCAATATTACATGAACATTTCTATTGGCCTAAAATGAAACGTGATGTCATAAGGAAATGCGAACAATGCATCATCTGTAAGAAAGTGAAATCACGCATCAAGCCCCATGGCTTGTACACCCCGTTACCTATACCGGATGCACCGTGGGTCGATATTTCGATGGACTTCGTTCTAGGCCTTCCTAGAACCAAAAGAGGGAAGGACGCAATATTTGTTGTTGTGGATTGTTTTTCGAAAATGGCACATTTCATTCCTCGTAATAAAACTGATGATGCTACTAACGTTGCTAATTTGTTTTTCAAGAAAGTTGTCAGGTTGCATGGAATTCCTCGTACCATCGTCTCTGATCGTGACACAAAGTTCCTAAGTTAGTTTTGGAGAACGTTGTGGGGTAAGTTAGGAACAAAGTTGATGTTTTGACAACATGCCACCCTCAAACGGATGACCAAACTGAAATGGTTAATCGAGTACTATCGACATTGCTTCGAGCCATTCTACGGAAGAATTTGAAGTTGTGGGAGGAGTGCTTACCTCACGTGGAGTTCGCCTACAACCGGACTATTCATTCAGCCACAAAACATTCTCCTTTTGAGGTAGTATATGGTTTTAACCCTATTACTCCCCTTGATCTGGTTGCTATGCCTACTAATGAGCTAGTGCATGTAGATGGCAAAAAGAAGGCTGATTGTAACACCCCTACCCGAGACCGTTGCCGGAGTCGGACACGAGGGGTTAACAGACTTAATTCACTTATTTGCACAGTCCATTTTAAATTTCTAGACGAGCTGGCTAACCGCATCACTGTCACCTTAAAAATCATATCTCGAGTTCCAAAACTCGAAAACCAGTTCCGTAAATTTTTCCTGAAACTAGACTCATATATCCATCTACAAATTTTTTTTCTAGAATTTTTAGTCGAGCCAATTAGTACAGTTTATTGGTTAAATTCTCCCCTGTTACAGGGCTCGACTATTCTGACCCTCATGCATTACGACTTGGATATCTCTCTGTACAGGGCTTCATACTGATTCTGTTTATTTCTATAGAAACTAGACTCAAAAAGGAATCTATACATATATGGCATGGATTCTAATTATCTCTGGTTAATTTATAATGAATTTCCAAAATCGGAACAGGGAATCCAGAAACTGTTCTGGCCCTGTTTCGGGAAAACTTAAATATCTCTTAACATATGACTCATATGATCGTTTCGTTTCTTCCATATGAAAGTAGATTCATCAAGGTTCGATCACATAATTTATTCACTATTTAATTCCATTCCTACTATTTTTAGTGATTTTTCAAATTTACATCACTGCTACTCTCAGCATCTGCCTTTAAGGTAGACTTTACCTATTTCATAGTTTCCATGATTCAACTAGCCCTTTAGCATATATAGCACAAAATATGATCATGATTAACCATTCCAATGGCTAATCGTTTCCAAAAATTTCCATACCTCTTAATGAACAACATACAAACGATTATAATACTATGCTCAAAGTGTATATAAGCCATTTTTGCATGGCTATCCAAATTTATACAAAACCAAAGGGTACATGACCAACAACAAAAAGGGTAGTCCTATACATGCCATTTTCAGAGTTCAACCAAAAGTGTACCAAAAGGGCTTTGATAGTGTGGACGACTTCAACTTCGACAATCCCGAGTCCGATAGCTGACGAACCAAAATCTATAAAACAGAGATTTAAAGAACGGAGTAAGCATTAAATGCTTAGTAAGTTTCGAACAATGAAATTAGGCGCAACTAAGGTATAGCATTCATATAACTAAACGGATAATTTCATACAGACATATTCTAAAAAAAATCAGTCCTAATCCACATTTCCAACCCTTATATTCACTCATAAGGGATCAACTTAACCAAAGGCTGGAAGCTCATTAATTGACTGAGCGAATAATATTCAAAAGTAATTTACTACTCCAATGCATATACGAAACGTACCTCATCGTTGGGATTTACGAGCGTATTAATTTAAATTTTTACAGCAAGATCGCTCATTCCCAAACCAAGTACCTTCGGAGTTTAGCCGGATATAGCTACTAGCTCAAATGCCGTCGGGACTTAGCTCGGTTATAGTAACTCGCACAAATGCCTTCGGGACCTAGCCCGGTTATAGTAACTCGCACGAATGCCTTCGGGACTTAGCCCGGATATAATAACTCGCACAAATGCCTTTGGGACTTAGCCTGGTTATAGTAACTCGCACAAATGCCTTCAGGACTTAGCCCGGTTATCAATCCGAATATCCATGCACATATCAATAAATCATGACACATCAATATTTCATTTTCGTAACTAGAATTCAAACACATGTCACTTATCAAGCATTAACATTTTCAGCTCAAAAGCTACATACAAAGGGCATGATTTTGATTTGCTTATAACATAATCTAATCGAATCATAATCTAAGTTTCATTACTCGAAAACTTACCTCGGATGTTGTCGAACGATTTCGGTGGCTATTCGATCACTTTTTCCTTTCCCTTATCCAACTTTGGTCCTCTAAGCTCTTGAGCTAATTCAAACAAATGTAACTTATTAAAGTCTCATTATGCTAGCTTATGGCCGAATATGACACGGAGTTTGATAGGTCATATGCCACCTTTAGCTCAAATACAAAATGGTCATACGCATTTTTAATCACATTGAGCAATTTAATACAATTAATCTAACATTTCCTCATGTGCACCTTTATGACCGAAAACACACATCATTAACCTAATATCAATTACTAAGCACTTTAGCAATTTCTCCTTGAGCCGATTATCCAAGTCAAGATAGATTCATCATCATGCTTACCTATAACCGAACACATGCAACACCAATCCATCTATTCATTCATGCGTACATCTTATTCAAGCATGTATATCTACAACCGAATTCATCATATAAATGACTATGAATTTACTCAAACAATCTTAATACCACACATGGTGCTCAAGCCCTTTTTCAATTTCAAAACTCGGCTAGTACAACTATATACACTAGTAAATCAAACACTAACAATTGCACTTCACCTTACTACCATTTCTCATCCAAATAACGTGAACAACAACCATATTTCTCTTCTACTTCCTACCATGGCCGAATGCATCAAAACACCATACCATTTCAATTTTGGTCATGGTTAAACAAAGAACTTAATGTCTAACTCAAAAATGCTAAAAAGAAAATTCAAAAGTCATCAATCCACCATCACATGTATCCTTACAAAGCTTCACTTTTAGCATGCAAATGACATCAACACCAATCCACCTTAGCTGAATATCATCTCCATGACATAGCAAAGATTTGAACCATGGGCTAGGTAGAACTCAAGCTAACAACTAAAAGCATGCATGAATCTCATGGAACAACATCAACATACCTTAACCTAGATACAAGTATGGCCGAACCTCTTCCTAATCCTCTTCCAAGCCGAACATGAAGCAAGAGAGCACCTTCCTTCTTCCTTTCTCCTTAGAACTTTCGGCCAAAAAAAATGTAAAAGGATGGACACTTTTTTTTTCTTTGTTTTCATCATTTTCCCTTCCATTATTTTATTACCATGCTCCTTATTTTATCATTCCTCCCATGAAACACCAACATAACATGTTTATGACATGTTTTACCCATCACACTTTGTCCACCCTATTTGTCATGGCCGGCCACTACTAATTAGGGGGGAAATTGACATGCAAGTCCACCCTTTTTATTACATGCACTAATAGATCCTTATGTTTTGACCTACCACATTTCAAAAGTGTCACACATAAGTCCTATTGACTAAATTCACATGC
The DNA here is from genome assembly GCF_007990345.1 of Gossypium hirsutum. NCBI lineage: Eukaryota > Viridiplantae > Streptophyta > Magnoliopsida > Malvales > Malvaceae > Gossypium > Gossypium hirsutum. The sequence goes on along the minus strand of NC_053434.1, from coordinate 81,610,584 downwards.
AATTTACTAAATCGAAGCTTAAAACTTTCACACATTCATATTCACATATTTTAGACAATAAATATCATATTCAAATAATTTAGTGACTCGGTTTAGCGGTCCCGAAACCGATTTCCGACTAGGGTCACTTTAAGGCTGTCACAACTCTCCCCCACTTAAGAAATTTTCGTCCCCGAAAATCTTACCGGTAAATAGGTTTGGGTATCGTTCTTTCATGGCATTCTCGGGTTCCCAAGTAGCTTCTTCCATCCCGTGTTTGAGCCATAACACTTTTACTAAAGGAACCTTTTTGTTTCGCAACTCTTTCACTTCACGAGCTAGGATACGAATTGGTTCTTCTTCATAACTCATATCGGCTTGAATTTCAACCTCGGAGGGACTTATTATGTGCGAAGGATCAGATCTGTAACGTCGAAGCATCGAAACATGAAAAACGTTGTGGATCCTTTTGAGTTCAGGGGGTAAAAGCAACCTATATGCAACTGAACCAACTCGTTCGGAGATTTCATACGGCCCAATGAATCTCGGACTCAACTTGCCCTTACACCCAAATCTGAGTATCTTTTTCCAAGGTGAAACTTTAAGAAACACTTTATCTCCCACCTAATACTCAATGTCCTTTCGTTTCAAATCCGCGTACGACTTCTGACGATCTGATGCTGCCTTCAGACTTTCACGAATTATTTTTACTTTCTGCTCAGCATCTTTAACCAAATCAACTCCGAAAATTTTACTTTCATTGAGCTCGGTCCAAAATAATGGCGTACGGCATTTTCGACCGTACAAAGCCTCGTAAGGTGCCATCTTAATGCTTGACTGAAAACTATTGTTGTAAGCAAACTCAATCAAAGGTAGATACCGTTCCCATGAACCACTAAACTCAAGGATGCAGCATCTCAACATATCCTCGAGTATCTGAATTATCCGCTCGGATTGACCATCGGTTTGGGGATGAAAAGCGGTGCTAAAATGCAACTTGGTACCCAAGGCTTCTTGCAATTTCTTCCAAAATCGCGAGGTGAATCTCGGATCTCTATCCGATACAATAATAATAGGTACCCCGTGTAATCTCACAATCTGAGAAACATACAATTCAGCAAGTTTATCCAATGAAAAATCCGTACGTACGGGGATGAAGTGAGCCGACTTAGTTAGTCTATCAACAACAACCCAAATAGCATCTTTCTTACGTGCCGATACTGGCAACCCAGATACAAAATCCATCGTGACTCGATCCCATTTCCATTCAGGTATCATGATCGGCTGAAGTAAACCCGTCGGCACTTGATGTTCTGCCTTCACTTACTGACATATTAAACACTTCGAAACAAAATCAGAAATGTCTTGTTTCATACCATGCCACCAAAACTGACGTCTCAGATCGTTGTACATTTTCGTACTCCCTGGATGAATTGACATTCGGCTACAATGAGCTTCGTTCAGAATCATCGAAATGAGTTTTGAATTTCTTGGAACACACAAATGACTTCTGAACCTCAAACAATCGTCATCATCAATTTGAAACTCTGATTCCATATTCGGAACACATTCAGCCCGTTTTGCAACCAATTCATCATTGACTTTCTGAGCTTCACGAATTTGATGAATCAATAATGGTTTGGCCTTTAATTCAGCTACTAACACATTGTCAGGTAGAACAGACAAGTGTGCATTCATCGCTCGTAAAGCAAACAGTGATTTTCGGCTTAAGGCGTCCGCAACCACAATAGCCTTTCCCGGGTGATAATCAATGACAAGCTCATAATCTTTCAACAACTCAAGCCAACGCCTTTGTCGCAGATTCAAGTCTCGTTGAGTCATCAAATATTTGAGACTTTTGTGATCCGAATATACATGGCACTTCTCACCAAATAAATAATGTCGCCATATTTTCAAGGCGAACACGATGGCAGCTAGTTCGAGATCATGGGTCAGATAATTTTTCTCGTGTGGCTTCAATTGTCTCGACGCATAGGCCACAACTCGACCTTCTTGCATCAATACGCACCCAACCCATGTAGGGAGGCATCACTATAAATGACAAACTCTTTGCCTGATTCGGGCTGCACTAGAATTGGAGCTTCAGTCAAATAAGTTTTCAGTTGATCAAAACTTTTCTGACATTTTTTCCGTCCATTCGAACTTAACATCTTTTTGAAGTAGCTTCGTCATTGGTGTGGCTATCATCGAGAAACCTTTTACAAACCGTCGGTAGTAACCGGCAAGTCCCAAAAAGCTCCGAACCTCAGTAATATTTCTCGGAGGCTTCTAGTTAAGTATGGCTGAAATTTTGCTCGGATCTACTCGAATACCCGATGCGGATACCACATGGCTCAAGAAGCTCACCTCCCTTAACCAGAACTCACACTTACTGAACTTAGCATATAACTGCTTATCTCATAAAATCTGCAACACTAATCTCAGGTGCTCAGCATGCTCGGTTTCATCTCTTGAGTAGACCAAGATGTCATCAATAAACACAACTACAAACCGGTACAAATACGGTCTGAAGATTCGATTCATCAAATCCATAAATACCGCAGGGGCATTAGTGAGCCCAAACGGCATCACTAAGAACTCGTAGTGGCCGTATCTCGTTCTAAAAGCAGTTTTGGGTATATCTGAATCTCGAATTCGCAACTGGTAATAACCCGATCTCAAATCTATCTTTGAAAACACCGAGGCTCCCTTTAGTTGATCAAACAAATCGTCAATGCGCGGTATCGAATATTTATTCTTTATTGTCACCTTATTCAGTTGACGATAGTCGATGCACAACCTCATGGTTCCGTCCTTCTTTTTCACAAACAATACTGGTGCACCCCAAGGTGAGAAACTTGGTCGAGCGAAACCTCTATCCGTCAACTCTTGCAACTGAGCTTTCAACTCTTTTAACTTGGTTGGTGCCATACGATACGGAGCTATCGAAATCGGTGTAGTCCCAGGTACAAGTTCAATACCAAACTCTACCTCCCGAACAGGTGGTAAACTCGGTAATTCTTTGGGAAAAACATCCGGGTATTCACAAACCACCGGCACAGATTCAAGTTTCCTTTCTGGCTTTTTGTTATCAAGTACGTATGCAAGATATGCTTCACACCCCTTTCTCACATATCTTTGAGCTAACATCGAGGATATTATTGTTGGCAATCCACCCAAGACAGTAGACTCAACTCGGATTATCTCATTATTTGCGCACCTCAAATCAATAGTCTTGCTTTTCCAATTCACAACCGCATCATGCACGGTCAACCAATCCAAACCAAGAATAACATCAAATTCATCAAACGGCAAAAGCATCAAGTCCGCCGGAAAACAGGTACCTCGAATTACTAGGGGACATTTCTTACACAATTTGTCGACAAGCATGTAACGACCCAAGGGATTTGACACCCGAATTACAAACTGAGTAGACTCAACAGGTAGAGTCTTACTGGATGCTAAGGTTTCACATATATAAGAATGAGTAGAACCAGGGTCAATCAAAGCAATCACATTAGTATCAAAGAGAGTAAAAGTACCGGTAATAACATCTGGCGAGGAAGCATCCTCGCGTGCGCGAATGGCATAAGATCTAGCGGGAGCACGAGCCTCAGATTTGGTTGTAGCATCTCTAGATCCTCTCTGACCGCCACTAGCATTGCCCGTGTTTCTGGACGGTCTATCGCGAGCAGTAGTAGCCCCTGGTTTCCCACTCTGATTTACATTTTGTTCAGACAGTCTTGGGCAATCCTTGATAAAATGGTCAGCTGATCCGCATTTATAACAGGAGCGGTCATGGAATCTACGACTCCCCGAATGCCATTTACCACAATATTGGCACTCCGTTCTGTCTCGACGATCGTTTCCAACACTAGTGACCGAAGTGACTCGTGTACTCACAGGGGGTCGGTCACGATCTCGTCTAGCAAAACCCGAAGTGTCTCTAGACCGGCCTAAGTCATCTCTAAATTTCTTCGATGACTATTGGAAGGGCTTTCCCGAAGATCTCTTATGAAACTCCTTTGCTCCCATATCAGCTTTCCTTTTCTCCTTACTTAGCTCCTCGGCTTTGTAAGCTCGCTCGACAAGTACCACAAATTCTCGGATTTCTAAAATGCCAACATACAGCTTTATATCATCATTCAGTCCATCTTCGAAACGTTTACACATCACAGCTTCTGAAGAAATGCATTCTCGTACGTACCGGCTAAGCCTCACAAATTTTCGTTCATAGTCGGTAACTGACATGGAACCTTGTTTAAGTTCAAGAAATTCCTTCCGTTTTTGGTCAATGAATCTCTGACTGATATACTTCTTTCGAAACTTGATTTGGAAAAACTCCCAAGTTACTTGCTCTCGAGGCTCAACAGAAATCAATGTATTCCACCAATAGTAAGCAGAATCACGTAGCAAGGAGATAGTACACTTTAAGCATTCATCGGGTGTGCAGGATAGTTCATCAAGAACTCGAATAGTGTTATCCAACCAAAATTCAGCTTGCTCGGCGTCGTCGCTGTCCGTAGCTTTAAATTCAGTAGCCCCGTGTTTTCGGATTCTGTTAACTGGGGGCTTATTTGACCTTATTTGTTCAGTGACCGGAGGTATTGTAGGTGCGGGGGTGGTATTAGTCGGGAATGGAGGTTGTGGAACAGCCGTATTAGTTCGAATGTATTGGTTGAACCAATCATTCATCACGCTATAAAAAGCTTGTCTAGCCTCATCATTCGGATTACTAGCAATAGGTTGAGAGTCCGCCGACGCTGTTCCTTGTGCGGGAGCAGGCGCTACACTCTCAAGATCATCAGCTACCACTCGGTCGGGATCGGGATCCATTACTATAAATAAACACATTTTCAATTGTCAGAAATCACCACACTATCAAATAATCAGATAATGGCATGTATAGCTAGACCCAAACGTATTACGGTAGTCCTAGAATCGACTAAACCGTAGCTCTGATACCAATAAAATTGTAACACCCCGTACCCGAGACCGTTTCCGGAGTCGGACACGAGGGGTTAACAGACTTAATTCACTTATTTGCACAGTCCATTTTAAATTTCCAGACGAGCTGGCTAACCGCGTCACTGTCACCTTAAAAATCATATCTCGAGTTCCAAAACTCAAAAACCAGTTCTGTAAATATTTCCTGAAGCTAGACTCATATATCCATCTACAAAATTTTTTCTAGAATTTTTGGTCAAGCCAATTAGTACAGTTTAGTGGTTAAAGTCTCCCCTGTTACAGGGCTCGACTATTCTGACCTTCATGTATTACGACCTGGATATCTCTCTGTACAGGGCTTCAATACTGATGCCGTTTGTTTCTATAGAAACTAGACTCAAAAGGTAATCTATACATATATGGCATGGCTTCTAAATATCTCTGGTTAATTTATAATGAATATCCAAAGTTGGAATAGGGAATCCAAAAACCGTTCTGAGCCTGTTTCGCGAAAACTTAAATATCTCTTAACATACGACTCATATGATCATTTTGTTTCTTCCATATGAAAGTAGATTCATCAAGGTTCGATTACATAATTTATTCACTATTTAATTCCATTTCTACTATTTTTAGTGATTTTTCAAATTTACATCACTGCTACTGTCAGCATCTGCCTTTAAGGTAGACTTTACCTATTTCATAGTTTCCATGATTCAACTAGCCCTTTAGCATATATAGCACAAAATATGATCATGATTAACCATTCCAATGGCTAATCGTTTCCAAACATTTCCATACCTCTTAATGAACAACATACAAACGATTATAATACTATGCTCAAAGTGTATATAAGCCATTTTCGCATGGCTATCCAAATTTATACAAAACCAAAGGGTACATGACCAACAACAAAAAGGGTAGTCCTATACATGCCATTTTCAGAGTTCAACCAAAAGTGTACCAAAAGGGCTTTGATAGTGTGGACGACTTCGACTTCGACAATCCTGAGTCCGATAGCTGACGAACCAAAATATATAAAACAGAGATTTAAAGAACGGAGTAAGCATTAAATGCTTAGTAAGTTTCGAACAATGAAATTAGGCGCAACTGAGGTATAGCATTCATATAACTAAACGGATAATTTCATACACACATATTCCAAAAAAAAATCAGTCCTAATCCACATTTCCAACCCTTATATTCACACATAAGGGATCAACTTAACCAAAGGCCGGAAGCTCATTAATTGACTGAGCGAATAATATTCAAAAGGAATTTACTACTCTAATGCATATACGAAACGTACCTCATCGTTACGATTTACGAGCGTATTAATTTAAATTTTTACAGCAAGATCGCTCATTCCCAAGCCAAGTACCTTCGGAGTTTAGCCGGATATAGCTACTAGCTCAAATGCCTTCGGGACTTAGCTCGGTTATAGTAACTCGCACAAATGCCTTTGGGACCTAGCCCGGTTATAGTAACTCGCACGAATGCCTTCGGGACTTAGCCCGGATATAATAGCTCACACAAATGCCTTCGGGACTTAGCCCGATTATTGTAAATCGTACAAATGCCTTCGGGACTTAGCCCGGTTATCAATCCGAATATCCATGCACATATCAATAAATCATGACACAACAATATTTCATTTTCGTAACTAGAATTCAAACACAAGTCACTTATCAAGCATTAACATTTTCAGCTCAAAAGCTACATACAAAGGGCATGATTTTGATTTGCTTATAACATAATCTAATCGAATCATAATCTAAGTTTCATTACTCGAAAACTTACCTCGGATGTTGTCAAACGATTTCGGTGGCTATTCGATCACTTTTTCCTTTCCCTTATCCAACATTGGTCCTCTAAGCTCTTGAGCTAATTCAAACAAATGTAACTTATTAAAGTCTCGTTATGCTAGCTTATGGCCGAATATGACAAGGACTTTGATAGGTCATATGGCCACCTTTAGCTCAAATACAAAATGGTCATATGCATTTTTAATCACATTGAGCAATTTAATACAATTAATCTAACATTTCCTCATGTGCACCTTTATGACTGAAAACACACATCATTAACCTAATATCAATTACTAAGCACTTTAGCAATTTCTCCTTGAGCCGATTATCCAAGTCAAGATAGATTCATCATCATGCTTACCTATAACCGAACACATGCAACACCAATCCATCTATTCATTCATGCGTGCATCTTATTCAAGCATGTATATCTACAACCGAATTCATCATATAAATGACTATGAATTTACTCAAACAATCTCAATACCACACATGGTGCTCAAGCCCTTTTTCAATTTCAAAACTCGGCTGGTACAACTATATACACTAGTAAATCAAACACTAACAATTGCACTTCACCTTACTACCATTTCTCATCCAAATAACGTGAACAACAACCATATTTCTCTTCTACTTCCTACCATGGCCGAATGCATCAAAACACCATACCATTTCAATTTTGGTCATGGTTAAACAAAGAACTTAATGTCTAACTCAAAAATGCTAAAAAGAAAATTCAAAAGTCATCAATCCACCATCACATGTATCCTTACAAAGCTTCACTTTTAGCATGCAAATGACATCAACACCAATCCACCTTACCCGAATATCATCTCCATGACATAGCAAAGATTTGAACCATGGGCTAGGTAGAACTCAAGCTAACAACTAAAAGCATGCATGAATCTCATGGAACAACATCAACATACCTTAACCTAGATACAAGTATGGCCGAACCTCTTCCTAATCCTCTTCCAAGCTAAACATGAAGCAAGAGAGCACCTTCCTTCTTCCTTCCTCCTTAGAACTTTCGGCCAAAAAAATGTAAAAGGATGGACACTTTTTTTTTCTTTGTTTTATCATTTTCCCTTCCATTATTTTATTACCATGCTCATTATTTTATCATTCCTCCCATGAAACACCAACATAACATGTTTATGACATGTTTTGCCCATCACACTTTGTCCACCCTATTTGTCACGGCCGGCCACTACTAATTAGGGGGAAATTTGACATGCAAGTCCACCCTTTTTATTACATGCACTAATAGATCCTTATGTTTTGACCTACCACATTTCAAAAGTGTCACACATAAGTCCGATTGACTAAATTCACATGCAATTTACTAAATCGAAGCTTAAAACTTTCACACATTCATATTCACATATTTTAGACAATAAATATCATATTCAAATAATTTGGTGACTCGGTTTAGAGGTCCCAAAACCGCTTTCCGACTAGGGTCACTTTAAGGCTGTCACACTGATTTTGTTAAACAGCTTCATAAGAACGTCAAATACAATATTGAAAGAAGAACCAAACAATATGTTTGAAGAGCGAACAGGGGAAACGAGTCGTATTCGAACCTGGTGACTTGGTTTGGATCCAAATGCACAAAGAAAGATTTCCCAAGCAAAGGAAGTCAAAACTTCTACCAAGGGGTGATGGGCCATTCCAAGTAGTGGAGTGAATCAACGATAATGCCTACAAACTCGATTTTCCTGGTGAGTATGGTGTGAGTACTAGTTTTAATGTTGCTGACCTTTCTCCCTAAGATATAGGTGACGATTCGAGGGCGAATCGCCTTGAAGAGGGGGAGGATGATGTGAGCTCGCCCATGAAGACCATGAAATTACCATCGGGGCCAATCACTCGAGCCCGTGCCAAGAGGTTCCAAGAAGCCGTAGCAAGTTACATTGTTGTGCAATGTGTTACAAGCAAACTTAGATCGTGCTAGCTCAAGGGAGCTCAATTCGACACTTAGCTAGCTCATTGAGCTAAATGTCTATTTATTTATTTGATGCATTTATTTGGCTAGAATAAATTAATTAGTTGTCTTAGTTAATTAGTTAAATTTATGCTTAAATAAATAAATTAATTAATGTGTCTTAAATCTGGACATTTTTAATTTAAATTATTAAATATGTCTTATATTAATACATAGCTTAAATGTGTCTAGTTTAGGACATCAATTTAATGTGTCTAGTTTAGAGACAAATTTAATTAGTTACAGTCGAATTTAATAGTATTAATGCTGCAGCCGAATTTAAGATTAAGTTGACTAATGGTTTAAAATAAATATGCAGCAAAACATGCATTAAAGGAGTAGCATGCATGGAACAACATTTAAGGAGTTATTGGTGCATTGTTGGGGATGGCATAAATGAGCTGGTGGTTCAGGTTTTCAAGGCAACACTTCGTGGACTTCAAAAGAAAAAGCAAAGGTGTTGATTTTTGCTTTCCCAAGCTGGCCGAATAGCTACCCAAACCAAGCTGAAAAGCTTTAACACTTGTTGCATCTTCCATTCACATTGCTTGACATTTCAGTTATGTGTGTTCACACATAAGGAGCTATTCAACTTCGGTTTTCACACTAGTACAGTCATTGACATGCCCCAAGCTATCCATTAAAGCTAAGGCTATTTAGTTCTACGAAGCAGCTCATTTAAGGAGCATTTAGCACCTTTGACTGAATGTAGACAAGGCTGTTCCGCTCACCACCTTGACCATTAATATTTAGCTGAATAGACTCCTTCTAGATGCTGTCCAATGGTGTTTCTCATGCCTGGAAACTTCAAGGAAGCTTCCAAGGACGTTCAAGAATTTTTAAGGAAGGTTCCAGCCCTGAGTAGCTTTAAAATTGTTGTCCACTCCACTTCCAATTTGACCATTCGGCTAACTACTTGTTTAGCTATAAATAGGGGCTGTTTTCTTCTTGTAATGACTAATGAACATTTTATGAATTTTATAAACTTTGAGGGTTTGTTTTCAACTCTCAATTTTCTCCAAAAACTAGTTTAACTTATCAAGAAACCTTGTGGCGTCATTCTTTCTTTGTTTCCGAAGTTATCACTTTGATTCCCAAAGTGCGGCGTTCTAAGTTATACCGAGGTTCCTATCATTCTTGATAACGGGTCAAGGTCTCCATAAACTACCCATATCCATCTTTCATTTTTTGACTCAAGTGTCACATAAGTAACGGCTTAGCGCACCAACGTTGTGTTAGTTCTTACTTTGGCCCTTAACCGAATTCCATCCCAACATCTATCAAACTATCCATTATCCTACTGAACCACTTTGTACCTAGTTCTTTCCTTCTAAATAAACATTTCTCGAATGACCCTTAGCTTACTCGATTTACGATCGGGCAAAAATTATGACACAAATCTCATCCGAGGTCAATGCGTATCACTTTGTGTCCACAAAAAGGTGCTGAATAATGAGCACTTATGAGGTGCCCAAATTCATGCCATCCTATGCATGTTCCTAGACAAATTAAATGGAACAATTTAACTAGTTTAGGACATCTTTAATTCAGCTGAACTAAGACAACTTAAATATGCAGCAACTAAGACAAATTAAATACTTAGATTTGGCTGGACAAATTAAATAACTACAGCTAATAAATTTGTCCCAACTAAGATACATTAAATTTTTGTATGAACTAAGACACCTTTAACACTTTAATTTATTATGTCCAGATTTTGACACATTTATTTGATCTTAAATATTTTAATAACTTAACAAATTTATTCCAGCAATATTAATGCATAAAGTTAAATAAAAATGAAACCAAGCTCCTTGAGCTAGCATCAAGATGCCATGAGCTCCTTGGAGCTGAAACGAGCTAAGTCAGCTTGCACAACATTGTAAATTGAGCTACTTGAGCTTGTCACTTGATGTTTGGCCATTCCTTCTATTCTAAATCGATCAATGTAACTTGACAAGGCTTCTTGAAACCTCTTGGCACGAGCTCGAGTGATTGGTCCTAATGGTAACTCCATAGGTTCGGCATCTAACTCCTTGGTCACATCATTCCCCCTTCTTCAAGGCGATTTGTCCCCAAATCATCACCTATATCAAAAGGGCTTCCCCTTTTTGTAAATGTTAAAGCTTGCACTCACTCCATACTCACCGGGTAGATTGAGTTTGTAAATGTTATCGTTGATCCTCTCCAACACTTGGAATGGACCATCACCTCTTGGTAATAATTTTGATTTTCTTTGCTCGGGAAACCTCTCTTTGCGCATGTGAAGCCAAACCTAGTCGTCGAGTTCAAATACAACTCATTTGCGCCCCTTGTTCGCTCCTCGAACATATTGTTCGGTTCTTCTTTCGATATTGTATTTGACATTCTTATGAAGCTGTTTATCAAAATCGACCTTCTTTTTGCTATCTACATGCACTAACTGATTAGAAGGCATAGGAACCAAGTTGAGAGGGGTTGTAGGGTTAAAACCGTATACTACCTTGAAAGGAGAATGTTTTGTGGCCGAATGGATTGTGCAATTGTAAGCGAACTCCAGGAGAGGTAAACACTCTTCCCACAACTTCAAATTCTGTCGAAGGATGGCTCGAAGCAAGGTGGACAAAATTCGGTTAACTACCTTCATTTGGCCATTCATTTGGGGGTGGCACGTCGTCGAAAATAGCAATTTGGTGCCTAACTTGCCCCACAACGTCCTCCAAAAATGACTTAGAAATTTTGTGTTGCTATCGGAGATGATAGTACGAGGGATCTCATGCAACCTAACAACTTCCTTGAAAAATAAATTAACAACGTTAGTAACATCATCAGTTTTATTACAAGGTATAAAATGAGCCATTTTCGAGAATCGATCCACAACAGCAAATATCAAATCTTTTTCTCGTTTGGTTCTAGGGAGACTAAGAACGGAGTCCATTGAAATGTCAACCCACTGTGCATCCAGTATATGTAACATCTCAAAATGGGGCCTAAATGGAATAGTGGTTGTGAAACCACAAATCTGGGATAGAAAAGTTTATTTCGATTAACTTTTATGATTTACCGAGTGATTAGATGCATGTGTTAGAGTATTGATAAGAAATTTTATAGATTGCATGTTTAATTTGCCTATTAGAGCTTATTTGTAGAAGTAGCTATAATAGCCCGATTTAGGGCCTAAACGGAATGATGGTTTTAGAACCACGAATTCGAAGTCAAAAAATTTATTCCGATTAAGTTTTAAAGTTTATTTATTGATTAAAATGTTGTGTAAAAATATCGTTAAGTAATTTTACTGATAAAGTGCTTAATTGGACTTTTAGGACTAAATTGCAAAAGTTGCAAAATATGTGTTCTAATTCATAAGTACTTGATTGAAATGGGGGTTTAAAGATGAGGTCATTAAATGGTAATTAGACCATTATATTTTGTTTGGACAAAAATGGGCATGAATAGGACAATTTTAAAGATAGGCCTTAAGGGCATTTTAGTCATTTGGTAATTAAAAAAAATCAAAAGGGAAAATAAAGCCAAAATTGACTCATCTTTTTCATGGAAGCCGAAATTAGCATGGCGGAAGCCATGGCTAGGGTTTTCAAGCTTTCCAAGCTCAATAGTAAGTCCGTTCTAGCCCCTTTTTCAAGTTCTTTACGATTTTGGAATCCCAGTAACTTGATTAAGCTTATTCTAGCAATAATTTAAGGGTTCATATTTGAAAAAATACCCATAGGTGAAATGTGTTTATTTTGATGTTTTATGGTAGAATATGAAGGCTGAAATTATGTTAAACAACTTTTGCTAAGCAGTTTTAAGCAAAAATGAGTAAAACAGCTTAATCGGTAAAAGTTGTTATTGTTCATAACTATGTGTTAGAGTGAGAACTTGATGTTGCCATAGAAGGGAAAAATGATCAGCATGTCATAAAACATAAGAATAAGGGATGAAGTTTAATTCCCGAGCCTAGGGGAAAAAGTGTAAATATGCAAATTAGGGGCAAAATTGTAATTTTTCCAAAGTTTGAGTTAAGGACTGTTTTGAATATTACATTAATTAAATAAGTAAAATATGATGTTTTAGATCCCTAAAAACGAGATTTGAATCTAGAATGGGAGAAAAAACGAAAATTGGGAAAGTTGGTAAAATGGTCGTTTTAGTATCGAGGTAAGTTCATATGTATAATAAGCATTAATTTATGCATGTTTCAATGTAAAATTGATATATATACTATGATTGCCGAGGTGTTGAAAGTAAGTATAATTATGATGATTTAAATGTTCAATATTAATTCGACATGGAAATGAGAAAGTATGTAAGTTTGTATGTAAATAATACATTATCTTTATTATGTTTTTGTATTTCAGCATATTTCATGTATTGTAGCTGATTTTTGAATCATAATTGACTATTGAAAGTATGGAATCAAGTATTAGAAAGAGAGAGAAATCCTGGTTGAACCTTCGAAAAGATTGGATTATACAGATGGTATGTAGCTAGGTCACATGTATGGTGTTGAGTGCACATCATTTGTACAAGAGAGCTATGAGACATTATGATGTAGCTAGGTCGCATGGGTGATAATATGTGTACACCATGTAGACAAGAGAGCTACGGGATATATGTAGCTAGGTCGCATGCGTGGTTCCAGGTGAAGGACACCATGTAGACAAGAGAGCTACGAGATAAACTGGCTAGGTCACATGGGTGGTACTAAGTGTTCACCATGTCTACAAGAGAGCCAAAATTATGTGTACAATTGAGCTAGGTCACATGAGTGGTGCTAAGTGAAGGCCACTATGTGTACAAGAGAGCTTCGATTTTAAAGGTGGTCTGTGTGCAATACCATTGCGTATCTGTTATTATTCCGAAGCGTTCAACTAGGAAATTGATTAAATGAAATTGTGTATGACTTTGTGATGATAAGTGTAAGTATATACGTGTGTAACTTATGAGCAATATGCTCGATATGTGATTGGAAATTGGAAAGATTGTTATGGGAAAGTGATGAATACAATTGAAGTGTGAAAGATCAAAATTAACAATAAAACTGTTCTAGATAGTTGTAGTGACGTGAATCTAAAAATTTACCAAAAGTAGTAGAAATTGAATCAGAGATTGAATGAGATATCAAATTAGAGCTTAATGAGTCTCTTTTCATATAATAGAAACAGAGCAAGCAAAGGAATTCTATATTATGAGATATTTAATTTTTTGAGAGACTGGTTCAGAATGACTACGTGATCCCCTATTATTACTTGAAAAAATCATTAAAAATTTTACAAAAATAATTAGGGGATATAATTTATATTTTTAAAATCCTTAATAAGTCTAGTTTCCAATGAAATAAACGGGAACATTCTTTGAATTCTGTACAAGGAGAAAATTGATTCGTAGTGAAGAGTGGTCAGAACAGTTGAGCAGTGAAATAGGGGTAACTTAAATGAATAAACTGTATTAATTGGATGGACCAAAAATTTTGAAAATTTTATGGTAAGAATATATGTGAATCTAGTTTCAAGGAAAATTAATGGTTTGTAATTTTGAGTTCTGTAGCTCTAGAAATAAATAATTTAGTTGCTGGTACTCTGCTAGATAGCTTATTTTGAACCTGTTTATGATTGTAATAGTGAAAGTATGTGTGTTTGTGATGGTAATATTCCGGGAACATATTGTGACTTTTTTTAAAGTATGATAATGTATTGTTTATTAATATTTACATACTTACTAAGCTATAATGCTTACTCCCTTCCTTTCCTTTTTCCTATAGTGTCGCAGATTTAGCTCAAGTTGGAGGTCACCGGAGGTTAAATCACACTATCAAACTATTGATCGATATATAAAGGTTTTAAAGTATTTTAAGTCTTTGGCATGTATAGAGACTCGTTTAATTGTTATTAAGTTGCTAGGAATTGGCTTAAAATACTAACCTATGTTATTTGAAGGTCTTTATTGTATAAAATCATTTAATGTAGATAGCCTTGATTATGTTATTAATTATGAATCGGTTTTTATACGATGATTATAGATTAAGTCCGGTAATGCCTTGTACCCTGTTCCAGTGTCAAACATGGGTAAGGGGTATTACAGTATAGGCAACGGTATGTACAAACCATGTGGTTTGATCCGTGACTTTGCTTTCTTACAAGTAATGCATCAATCGCACTTCCTTATTACATTACGTTTCATCTTGGGCCAATAGAAGTGTTCGTGCAATGTGGCTAAGGTCTTCGTATCTCCAAAGTGACCCATAAGTCCACCACTATGGGCTTCATTGACAAGCACTTCCTTAATGGACCCTTGGGGTATACACAGCTTGCCTTCATGCTGAAAATACTTTTCATATGCACCATGCAAACAACACTTATATATTTCACCAAAATCAGCATTATTTTGATAAAGATCTTTCATAAATTCAAAACCAAGCAGTTTAGAATCCAATAAATTGACAAGTGTATACCTTCGTGATAATGCGTCGGCAACAATGTTTTTCTTAACTTTCTTATAGTTTATCATGTAGGGAAATGATTCCAGATATTCCACCCACTTGGCATGACGTTAATTGAGCTTCGTTTGTCCTTTGCAGTGCTTTAAGGCCTTATGATCCGTATGGATTACAAATTCCTTCATCCATAGATAATGTTGCCAAGTCTCTAAGCCTTGGATCAAGGCATACATCTCCTTGTCATACGTTGGATAGTTCAATGTGGCGTTGTTGAGTTTCTCGCTAAAATAGGCTACAGGTCTTCCATCTTGCATCAAAACGGCTCCAATGCCAATTCCTGAGGCATCACACTTAACTTCGAATGTCTTGTTAAAATTAGGTAAAGACAATAACGGAGCATTAGTTAGACATTCCTTAATTTTATTGAAGGCATTTTCTTGATCATCAATCCAATGAAAGGGTGAGTTTTTCTTGATAATACATGTCAAGGGGGCGGCTAAGGTACTAAATTAGGCACAAACCTTTGGTAGAAGCTTCCCAACCCGTGAAAACGCCTTACTTGGCTGATATATGTTGGACGAGGCCACTCATTGGTCGCTTTGACATTTTCTTGGTCAACTTGCAAACCTCGAGCACTCACCACAAAACCTAAGAACACAACCTTATCAGTACAAAAAGAACATTTTTTTAAGTTAGCGAAAAGTACCTCTTTTCGCAAAATTTCTAACACTGCACGCAGATGCTAAACGTGATCTTCCAATGACTTACTATAGATCAAAATATCATCAAAGTATACAACACAAAATTTTCCAATAAAAGCATGTAAGACATGATCCATCAAGCGCATGAAAGTACTAGGTGCATTCGTAAGACCGAATGGCATTACCAACCATTTGTATTAACCATACTTAGTCTTGAATACGGTCTTCCACTCGTCTCCCTCCCGTATACGGATTTGATGATAGCCACTCTTTAGCTCAATCTTTGAAAAGAGTTGAGCTCCACTAAGTTCATCGAGCATGTCACCGAGACGGGGAATAGGATGTCTATATTTGACGGTGATTTTTTTATGGTGCGGCTTTCAATGCACATTCGCCATGAACTGTCCTTTCTGGGCACCAACAAGATAGGAACCACACACGAACTTAAGCTTTCGCGGATGTAGCCCTTTTCCATTAACTCGGCTACTTGCTTTTGCAACTCCTTTTCCTTGGGATTACTCTGGTAAGCTGGTCTATTCGGAATAGTCGCACCAGGCACAAAATTGATTTGGTGTTCGATGCCTCAAACGGGAGGCAACCTGTTTGGCACTTCATCTGGAAATACGTCTCCAAATTCCTGTAACAAAGAAACAATAGGAGAAGGAAAAGTTCTTTCTATCTTGTTAGTTTCCAAGTTCTTTCTATCTTGTTAGTTTCCAACAAGCATTCTTTGTACATAAGTACAGGAATGGGTTTCTTTGTCAATAATAACTTTCGAATCTCTCGCTTTCTTGCAAAAACACTCGTTTTTTCATTCTCACTCTCATTTTCTTTTTCTTTTGTCACTCGTGTTTTTAACTCTCTTTTCTCATTTTTTCGACTCTTTTTCTTTTCATTCTTTTTATTTTTCTCTTTTTCTTTTGATCTCTCTATAGATTACTTCATTTTAAGTTGATCTTCATAAACTTGCTTTAGTGTGAGAGGGGTTAACGTGACGTTTCTTCCAATATGCTTGAACGGATACCTATTCGTGTATTCTTCATGAACTACTCTTCAGTCAAATTTCCAAGTACGCCCTAACAGAAGGTGTCCCACATGCATTGGCACAACGTCGTAAATCAACTCGTATTGGTATTTACCTATTGAAAATGCCACCTTTGCTTGTTTGGTTACTTTGAGTTCACCACCGTCAGTTAGCCATTGAAATTTGTAAGGATTTGGATGCTTCGTAGTGGCTCAACCAAGTCTTTTAATGAGCGTGGTACTTGCGACATTGGTGCAACTCATTCAGTCGATTATAAGGCTGTACACTTTGCCTTGAACGTGGCAGCGAGTGTGAAAAATGTTTTCTTGTTGTTGTTCATCTTCAACTCTTTGGATGTTTAGACTTCTTTTCACAACGAGGATCTCTCCTTCGATGGGCATCTCATGTTCTTTTTCTTCGTCAGTGGGAATTTTAGGTTCTTCCTCCTTTTCATCTTTGAACTCAATTTCACCATTTGATCGAACCACCATCTCCCAACGATTGGGACATTGACTGGCAATGTGTCCCCCCTCCCTTGGCACTTAAAACACTTGATATCTTAAGAACGGTTGGAAGCAAGCTCATTTTTGTTCTTGCTAGTTTCGCCTCTTGATTGATTAGGCTTGGCAGCAACGAAAAGCTCATTGGGACAATTAGGAACTTTGTTTGTCCCTTGACTCCATTTATTAGCAGAAGATGATGGACAGGATCGGTTGGCTCCCTTCTGTTTCCATTGTTTCTCGACTTTTACTGCCATATGGACTATGTCCATCACTTCAACGTAGTGTTAAAGTTCCATGATATTGGCAATATCACAGTTCAAGCTACCTAGGAACCTCTCCATCGTCGCTTCACGATCTTCATCTACATCAGCTTGTATCATGGCAACCTCCATTTCTTTGTAGTAATCTTCGACGCTATGGTTACCTTGAGGGAGATTTTGCACTTGTTGATTCAAGTCCTTATGGTAGTATGAGGGAACAAATTGTTTCTTCATGACAGCCTTCATTTCGGCCCATGTAGAGATAGGCCTCTCGTCGTTCCTCCTTCGGCTAGTCACGAGCTAATCCCACCATACGATTGCGTAATCAGAAAACTCTATGGTTGCAAGTTTCACCTTTTTGATCTCTAAGTAATTATGGCACTCGAAGACGAGCTCGACTTTCTTTTCCCACTCTGGATATGCTTCTGGGTAATTTTTGCCTTGGAATGGCGATTTGGACATTTTAATGTTTCTGAGGTTGTCGTCGGGATGATCTCTTTCTTGATGACCTCGATTACGTTGACTTCGATTTTACATACTTCGAGCAAATGAGTGGTCACTCTCTTGATCACTTGACTCAAAAGGTTCCTCCCGATTCCGATTAGGATGCCCACACCTACACCTTACATTCTCGAGGGTTCTTTCTCGTTGTCCTTGTGCCTCTACTTGGTAGAGTCGATCCTCGATAGGCTCGAGCTTACACTCAAAAAGCCTTTCCATCTCACACATTAAGGCTTGTATATTCAAATTCGGCACTCCTCTACCCGCAACATTGCAAATGGGTCACAATCCTCCTCCCTCAATTTGATTCCTTTCGGGGCTTCTCGACATGAAAAGTTATCGACACAAAAAAGCTCACTCGCCACTCACAAAGAAAAGTCACTCAATTTTGGCTTTTAAATCTCTCGGATAGTCTCACCACTCTCCTGCCTTTTACCTCTCAGTTTTTGCCTCTCGAAGTTTTCCTCAAACTATGTAGATGAATCAATACCGTTGGGGTCGGTTTACAAAATTGATGTGGGTTGGGTGAGATATTGATGTTGGGACAATGGGTAGGCTAACAAACAAAAGATGAGAGTTTTAAGTGTGGCCGTTTGGTATGAAGAAGATCTAAAATGTTTTCGAGCAGAAAAAGAAAATTTGGAGTAATTGAACTTCACTTTTTTTTTGTATTTTCGTAATTTTTTGTACTTTTTGAAATTTACACTTCAAATGTATATTCTTTTCCTTTTTTAATTTTTTTTTGAATTTTTTTCTAATACTCAATCCTGGGGGTATAAAAACGTCTATTCTTACCTCGATTTAACCAGCTCTGATACCAACTTGATACACACTCACCTCAGTTGAGATTTGAGTTGTAACATTTTCTCGATCATAGATCGAGTAAGTTAAAGTTATTTCGAGAATGGTTGTATAGAAAGGAAAAACTAGGCTCAAAATGGTTCAATGTGGTTATAGGATAGTTGTAAGAGTATGCCCAAAGATCAATCACGAGATGGTTGTAATAACATACTTGGTTTATCATGTTTATTAATAATAAGGCGTTGCCATTATTATTTCAGTTTCTTTTCTGTGTGCATAAATAAATTGTTTTATAATAATGTCCTGAGAATAATATGATTATTCTTAAAAGATCCTTAGTCAAGTATTATTGTTGGCTAGGACAATAATAATGTATTAAGACTAACATGTAGTTGATTGATGATAAAGAGTTGTCATTGATATGGAGTGTCAGAATCAATGCATGAATATGTGTGTTAGAGAACAACATATTGTATTGACCCGCTATGAGTATGTTTCTTGGATTATTATGTAATTGTCACAACATTACTCATAGTGATTAATATGTATATGATCCTCATACTTGAGATCATCTTTATCCCAACATCGTGAGTTGTATATTTTGATACAGTCAAACAAACATCGTAACTGGTTGTTCTATAAAGACTGATGTTAGATATACCACAATCTATGTTGAGGGATATAGTTGATCAATATAGGATAAGTCCTTCCTACATAATGGGAGTAATACCTCAGGCCACTTGATTGAGTGAGGCTAGAAATGCATGGCCATGCTCAAATAAGTTGATATGAGATGTCATACTTATTTGTGTATCATAGTCTACTCAAGGTATCAAGAAACATGGGATGGACTATGCAAGTGTGACTATTCCATGACTTGTGTCCATTCCAAAGATATAGGACTTAAGGATTAATGCGTGAAAGGTTAATCACAAAAGGTTATGTCGAATCATGACTTCTTGTAACTTAGGTAGCATTGATGCATTGCTAGATGCCACTCATTGTTTGTAACATTAGATTTGTTCTAATATTACTGCTAACGTTACAAGAACCTATAGGGTCACACCCTATGGTTGAAATGAACGAGGTAAAACATAGTTGGTATATTGCTTGGTTGTCACATGAATTAAATTAATTATAGAATTAATTTAATTGGGCAATCAAATTGTTGAACATACTATATGTACAAGGATGTTGTACACATAATCAGCACATAATTTTATTGATATATGAATTTAGTTCGTATATAAGTTTAAATAAATATAGTTTACCGAAATCTTTATTATAATTAATGTAATTATAATTTTTCGGTTAAACATTATTATATTTATTTGAATGATAATTATTATGTTCGGATTAATTTTAATGAATTAAAATTCATTATAAATATATACCAATTAAGAGGGAGTTATATATAGAAAGGGTAAAAACCCTAAAAGGTATATATAAAAACTAGCCCTAAAATATGCAAGGTGGTCTAGCAGCCGTTTAGCAAAATACTCTCTGAAAATAGTTTTCTAGGATTTCTACCGTTCATTGTCAATCGGGTGGACTACGTAGAGGCCGACATCAGAAAAGGTTGCGGCTTGGTTCGATAGTGGTTCAACATTCCTATTGCCTAGGCGTCGCTGTCTACTCAGATTGAAGTTTCGGTAATTTCGAAACCCTTTTTATCACCCCGATTCGTTCCTTACACATGGATCCTTGGTTTGGATCGCCAGAATGTTTTAGTTATTTTATTTTTCTGCTGTGCCCTGGACGCACTGGCGTTCCGACAGTGGTATCAGAGCCACTTGTCTGATACGGACTCGAGTTTAAATACTTGGGTGATGCAATTGTATGAGATGCATGTTTTAATTTTATTATATTTTTTTGTTTAAATCGTTTAAGTAGAATCTGATGGTTGTTCCTTTCGATAAGTGATTAAATGTTAATCATGATTTTATGGCCTATTCGGTTTTATGTTTTTACTATTAACTTTAAGAAATATGTGATGAAGCAGGGGTGGCATTTACAATTTCCAACAACAGATTACTAGCTAGTGGAACAAGGGTTGTTCCAGAATGAAACCTCAAGGATTAAAATCCTAAAAACACGATTATGTTGATAAAAGTTATCAAATCATGAGGTTTCATTTGACTGGGGTTCGTGGTCCGTACCGCGGGGCTCCGCCTTGCACCTTCATATCCCCATCATCTTCCAGTATGTTTTGTAATAAATAAAACTTAATGGGCCATAAAAAGGTTGAAAGGATATTTTAATATTTCACTTGACAAAAACATTGAATGATATATGCTATTTTTGAAATGCACGGTATTTGAAATGCATAGTTATAGCCCGATGACCCATTTGATAAAGGGTTGTAATTTTATAAATACGGCCTGCGTGTCGTGCCTTACTACTATTCTTTTGTATTTCTCTTCTCATCTTACTCCCTTGTATGTAAAACGAGTTTCTAAATTTTGTAATTTGTAAAAGTTGCTGTGGACAAGACGAGAAGGAAGATGGGCCGACTAGTGTGGATCAACAGCTTGTGAAACGGCTGACACCTTTAGGTTCCCTTTTGGTTCTCCCATTGGCTTGGGTTGAACCACCATAGTTTATGGGCTATAACTATTGCATTTATTTTTTACTTTACTTACTCATGTATGAGATGCTATGGATGTCTAAAGCATGCAAATTTGGTAATAATAAACCCCATTAATTGATGAGATCAATTAAAAGATTAAATGGACTAAAGTAGACCATAATTTGTGAGATGTAACACTCTAATAAAACCCTCTATTAAAATATTAAGTCAACATGGCCTTCCAATTTATGCCCGATTGGTGTTAAATCGTTGCTATTGCTATTTGTTATTTAACTTATTTAACCGCTACAAGATCCACAATTCCATGAGCTTGGGCTTCTGTTGAGGCCTCGATCAATACTATGTAGGTTTTGCCAAAGCAAAGTACTAGTATTTATCTTGGTTAAACGCGAAGAATAAACAAGTGATATTCGCTGGTTAAAATTAACTAGGTTACTCTAATAGGATTAGAAACCTAGAGGCAAGTAATTTGGATAAATCATAAGATGATTAGAACAAGAGTTGTTCACTAAATTGTAGGAGTTACATATCATGTAATTAGCAAGTGTTGCTTACCTAAATAACCATAATCTTGAGAGTAAAGCCAAAGCTGACTTAAGAGGAGGTGAAATATGGATCCTTAACCCACTAGAAATACTTTCAAGAAAGTCTTTCTGAAATTAATATATGAGGGTTATTAATTTTGAAATAAACTAGTGGGAACATCATTTAATAAAGTCCTTTTAATGATTGATATAAACTTGGTAAATTTATTCACACGCATATTTTATTGTTGTAGATATATTATGGCTGCAAACACTAACACACTCTCATTACGATCAGTCTTTGAGAAGGACAAATTGAATGGTTTGAATTTTCTTGACTGGTTCCGTAACTTGAGGATTGTCCTCAAACAAGAACGGAAATTATATGTCATTGAAAAACCACTTCCTGATGAACCACCAGCTAATGCCTCGAGGTCTAATAAAGATGCTTATACGAAGCATCTCGATGAAATGGTAGACGTTGGATGTCTTATGCTTGCCACTATGAATCCTGAGCTTCAAAAGCAACATGAGGATATGGTTGCTTATGATATGATCGAGCACCTGAAAGAACTATATCAAGGGCAAGCAAGGCAAGAGAGGTTCGATATCTCTAAGACCCTATTCCAATGTAAGCTGGCTGAAGGAAGCCCTGTAGGACCTCATGTTCTTAAGATGATTGGTTATATTGAAAGCCTATCTAAGCTTGGGTTTCCATTGAGCCAAGAGTTGGCCACTGATGTTATTCTGCAATCGTTGCTGGATAGTTACAGCCAGTTTGTCCTCAATTTCAATATGAATGAAATTGACAAGACTCTGCCACAGTTGCTCAGTATGTTACGAACTGCTGAAGGCAACATGAAAAAGGTTGGACCCAAGCCCATACTGATGGTCCATAACAACAAGGGCAAGGGAAAGGCTAAAGTCCTGACAAAGCCCAAAGGTAAAGGTAAGCCCAATCTTGGAAAGGGAAAGGCTACACTGAAACCTAAAGGTGGGGTGTCTAAGGAAGGAAACTGTTTTCATTGTGGTGTGACTGGACATTGGAAGCGAAACTGCCCTGTCTATCTTGAGGAAATCAAGAAGGCCAAAGCAAGCGGAACGTCTGCTTCAGGATTTATGTTATTGATATTAATTTATCAACTACTACTTCTTGGGTATTAGATACTGGTTGTGGTTCTCATATTTGTACTTCTGTACAGAGACTACAAATGAGTAGGACTTTGGCTAGAGGAGATGTGGACCTGCGAGTTGGAAATGGAGCAAGAGTTGCTGCATTAGCTGTGGGAACATATACTTTATCTTTGCCTAGTAGACTTGGTTTAATTTTAGAGGATTGTTATTTTGTGCCCAGTTTGACTAAAAACATTATTTCAA
This sequence comes from Gossypium hirsutum, assembly GCF_007990345.1. Classification (NCBI taxonomy): domain Eukaryota; kingdom Viridiplantae; phylum Streptophyta; class Magnoliopsida; order Malvales; family Malvaceae; genus Gossypium; species Gossypium hirsutum. Next base: position 81,587,164 of record NC_053434.1, on the reverse strand, counting down.
TTTCTTGTTTAGACAAAACTGGTTTTGAGATAATAATTAAGAATAATTGTTGTTCCTTTTATCTCAATAATGTTTTCTATGGTTCGGCACACTTGATTAATGGCCTCTATATTTTAGATCAAATGAATCCCATTTACAACATAAATACTAAAAGATCTAACATAAATGACTCAAATCAAACTTATCTTTGGCATTGTCGTTTGGGCCACATAAGTGAGAAACGCATATCCAAACTCCATAAAGATGGTCTCTTGGATTCATTTGTTTATGAACAATTTGAAGTATGTGAATCTTGCTTATTAGGAAAAATGACTAAATCTCATTTTACTGGTAAAAGTGAACGAGCTAGTGATTTATTGGGCTTAATACATTCAGATGTATGTGGACCAATAAATACACAAGCCAGAGGTGGATTTCACTACTTCATTACTTTCACTGATAATTTCAGTAGATATGGGTATGTTTATCTCATGCGCCATAAATCTGAGGCCCTTGAAAAGTTCAAGGAATTCAAAAATGAAGTACAAAATCCACTAGGAAAAACTATTAAGACACTTCAATCTAATCGAGGTGGAGAGTATTTGAGCCTAGAGTTTGATGATCTTTTGAAGGAATGTGAGATTGTCTCACAACTTACTCCTCCTGGTACTCCTCAATGGAATGGAGTTTCTGAGAGAAGAAATTGAACTCTATTAGACATGGTTTGATCCATGATGAGTCACGCTGATCTACCGAATTCCTTTTGGGGACATGCACTTGAAATAGCTATTTTCACACTAAATCGTGTTCCATCTAAATCAGTTCAAAAGACGCCATATGAGATGTGGACTGGGAAACGTCCCAGTATATCTTTTATGAAAATTTGGGGTGGTGAAGCTTACGTTAAACGTCAGACGTCTACTAAGCTTGAACCCAAATCTAAAAGGTGTATCTTTGTGGGGTATCCAAAAGAAACCAAAGAAAGGTATCCAAAAGAAACCAAAGGATATTATTTCTTTAATCCCACTGAGAACAAAGTGTTTGTTGCTCGGACTGGTGTCTTCTTAGAGAGAGAATTTGTTTCTAGAAAAGGAAGTGGGAGAAAGATTGAACTTGAAGAAATTCGAGAATCACAAGGTACCACTGAACCAGAGATAGAACAATAGCAAATTCCACAACAAATTGAGGAACAAGTAACTGCTGTAGAAACACAACCACCACGTAGATCTTTAAGAGAACGCCATGCACCTGAGAGATATGGATTTCTCATTACGACGCATGGTGACATTCTACTTATAGATCAAGATGAGCCTAGGACTTATCAAGAAGTGGTGGTGAGCCTAGACTCTAAGAAATGGCTTGAGGCCATGAGATCTGAGATGGATTCCATGTATGAAAACCAAGTTTGGACTTTGGTTGACCCACCCGAAGGGGTTAAACCTATAGGGTACAAGTGGGTATTGAAAAAGAAAACCGACATGGATGGTAATGTACAAACATACAAGGGGCGATTAGTCACTAAAGGTTTTCGCCAAATTCATGGTGTTGGCAATGATGAAACCTTTTCTCCTGTAGCTATGTTTAAATCCATCAGGATCTTTGTAACACCCCAAACCCGGCCCAGACGTTATGGTCGAATCTGACGTGCCACATTGGAGTTGAAAAACCACGTTCCGTTTTATTGTTTTAAAAACCATATATTTTGTTGAGTTAACAAGGTGTATGGAAGCTGGGCACCAGGTAGGTATCTGAGACAGAGGAGGTGAGATGTGACACCCCTAATTTGACCCTAGTCGAAAAGTGGTTTCGGGACCACAAAATCGAGTCATAAAAATAATTAGCTGTCATATTTTATGACTATTATATGTGAATACGAATGTGTGAAAGTTTTAAGCTCTGATTTAGTAAATTGCATGTGAATTTAGTCAATAGGACTTATGTGTGACACTTTTGAAATGTGATAGGTCAAAACATAAGGATCTATTAGTGCATGAAATAAAAAAGGTGGACTTGCATGTCAATTTCCCCCCTAATTAGTAGTGGCCGGCCATGAGCATGAGAGTGGACAAAATGTTATGGGGTGAAACATGTTGGAAACATGTTGTGTTAGTGTGTTATGGGAGAAAGAATATAATAAAAGTTAATGAAATAAATGAAAAAACATGTTTGAGGTGAAAATAACAAGGCCATTTTCTTCTCCTTCTTGTCGTGAGTTGAGAAAGAAAATAGAAATCTTTGAGCTTAGGGCATTCGGCAAAAGAAGGCTTCAAATAAGGTAAGGTTCATGTTATTTTCTTTGAAAAGTTGTGAATTTTGGTTGGTTTTGAAGCTTGCAACAAGACCCATGTGAAAATTTTTATGTTCATGAAGCATGTAGCAATCGGTCATGAGCTTAATGGGGTATATTTTGTATGTTTGATGATTTTCGGAGGATAATTGATTCTAGTTGAGTATGAACAAACTAAATGTGCTTGATGGCTCAAATGAGCTTGGAAAGTTGGCCAATGTTGTTTAAGTTCATGAATTAGGGCATAATTTCATTCAGCCATGGAAATTGAGCATGGAAAAAAAATCTGGTGTGGGATATATGAAGCTGAAAATTTAGTTTGAAGTGTGGTAATTGTGTTAAAGATGAGCATTAAACCTTAAAGCATAATTTAGTTTAACCAAGGGAGAACTTGTATATTTGTATGAGGGCATGTTTGAACGTGTATTGATAATTGATTTTGAAGGTTCAGCTTTATGCCTTGATAGTTGGTTTGAAGTATATCATGCCTTGGTATAAATATATGTGCATTCGGTTACCTTCATAACATGCATTTAAAGTGTCCTTTGGATGCAATTGCTTATGCACTTGAGGGGATATGAGTTAATTTTCTTTATGGCAAATTTGGATAAGAAGCTAACTAATAATATGCTAAGGTAGTCATGTGGATAATCGGCTTTGTGAATATTATTAAAGGTGTAATTAGTTATATGCATAGGTCATCGAAAAAATTGACCACATAACTAGTATATGTATATAAGGCGACATGGTGATACCTAGGTAAATGTATTTGGGATGGTTTTTATGAAATACCGAATGTGTGCAGATGTATCGAGGTGTTGCCTTATGTATGAGTTTCATTGAGAAGATTTACCTTGTTGTTTTTAATGATATAACAAGGTGATTAAAATAGTTTAAATTTTGTTAATTAAGCTCAAGAGCATAGAGGGGCAATTTTGGATAAAGAGAAAGTAAACGAATAGCCGTGGATATCTAGTCGTCGACCACTTCCGAGGTAAGTTTTAAGTGATTAAACGTTGAGTAAATTCAATCATAATAGGACATAATGAGTTGATTTAATAAGATATGATGTGGCCATGATATGTCTTAAACTCAAACGGTAAGTTCATATGTGTTCGGACTTGGAAAGTTAAGAGCAAATTGTAATAATTTGCTTTGGACAGCAGCAGTAACGTGATTTTAGAAAATCACTATAAATTGTTGGTGTGGAATTATAGGCTGAATAAAATATGTAATCAAGACTTAATTAGTCTAGTTTCTTATAAAAGAGACCTTGTGAGCAAACAAATTTCCTATAAAGAGATATTTAAAGTTGTGTGAGACGGTGTCAGAATGACTCCGAAATCCCCTGTTCTGTTTTTAGAAAATCATTATAAATTGTACAAAAATGGTTATAAGATAAAATGTATATGCTTAGACTCCTTAATGAGTCTAGTTTCAAATGAAATCAAATCCAACACATTTTGAATTCTGTAAAATGAGAAATTTGATTCGTAGTGAAGAGTGGTCAGATTAGTCAAACAGTGAAACAGGGGAAATTTTAAAAAAAATCTGGTATTGATTGGCCAAACCTAAAATTCTGAAAATTTTATGGATGGAATATATACGAGTCTATATTCAGGAAAAATTAACGGCAAGTGATTTGGAGTTTTTTAGCTCTGGTTATAAATAATTTAGTGACCATTGCTCAGGAAAACAGCTCGTAGTGAATATGTGATTTTGTTGTAAACATGGATAAAACTTGTTTTAGTTGCTCATAAGCTATTGATTAAACCCATACTTGAATTCTAAATCGTGATATTGTAAGCTTATGAGTATTCGAACATGAAATGATAGTATGGCGTAAAATTGAATTATTCATTGGAAAGTGATGGATGTAGATTCGGCCAAGACCAAGTCTGTACATGATAGTATATGTGGTATGTGAAGTATATTTGAATAAATGTGAAAGTGTATATATATGTGATAAGGCCGAATGGCCAATGTGATGAATGTGAAAGTGTATATATATGTGATAAGGCCTAATGGCCGATGTGATGAATGTGAAAGTGTATATATGTGATAAGGCCGAATGGCCAATGTGATGAATGTGAAAGTGTATATATATGTGATAAGGCCGAATGGCCGATGTGATGAATGTGAAAGTGTATATATATGTGATAAGGCCGAATGGCCGATGTGATGAATGTGAAAGTGTATATATATGTGATAAGGCCTAATGGCCAATGTGATGAATGTGAAAGTGTATATATGTGATAAGGCCTAATGGCCGATGTGATGAATGTGAAAGTGTATATATGTGATAAGGCCTAATGGCCGATGTGGTGAATGTGAAAGTGTATATATGTGACAGGGCCGAGTGGCCAACGTGATGGATGTGAAAGTGTATAAATGTGATAAGTCCCGAAGGGCAATTGTGTCAGTACTATATCCGGGTTAAAACCCCGCAGGCTTTATTCGAGAATATTATCCTGATTAATGTCCGTAGGCTTCGTGCTCGTACTATATCTGAGCTTTAAAGTCCCGACGGCTAAATGCTAGGATTCAAGTAAGACTTTGATATTGAGTATCTGCATTAAGTTACCATCAAATAAGTATTATGTATTCAAGATGTTCAGGTACTTATTACTTACTCATCGGTGGAGTGATTTCGAGGTGAATTATCAGTATCAAAGAGGTAGGTAAATGTGATTAATATTATAACTCCAAATGTGAGAATGTGCTTTGGAAATATTTGACCATCTAGGTCATTATTATTCGAAAGTATATATGTGGCAGCCAAGTGTTGCGTTTAATGATATTATAGATCGAGATGAAGCTCTAGATTAACTTCATCGAACAGTTGAAATGAATGACCAATAATAGTGATTGAGAACACTTTGTCTTGCTTAAAACTTACTAAGCATTAAATGCTTACTCCGTTCTTTGAATCTCTGTTTTATAGATTTTGGTTCGTCAGCTATCGGACTCGGGATTATTGAGGTCGAAGTCGCCCACACTATTAAAGCCCTTTTGGTACACTTTTGGTTGAACTCTGAAAATGCATGTATAGGACTACCCTTTTTGTAGTGGGTCATGGACCCTTTGGATTTGTATAATTTTGGATAGCCATGCGAAAATGGCTTATATATGTTTGAGCATAATGTTATAATCATTTGGTATGGATATGGTTATTGAGAGGTGTGGATATGCTTAACAAGGATTGGCCATGGGAATGGTTAATCACTATCATAATTTGTGCTATTTATGCTAAAAGGGCTAGTTGAATCATGGAAACTATGAAATAGGTCAAGTCTACCTTAAAGGCAGATGCTGACAGCAGCAGTGATGTAGATTTGGAAAATCACTAAAAATAGTAGGAATAGAATTAAATAGTGAATAAATTATTTAAATTAACCTTGATGAATCCACTTTCGTATGGAAGAAACGAAATGGTCATATGAGTGGTATGTTAAGAGATAATTAGGTTTTCGTGAGACAGGGCCAGAACAGTTTCTGGATTCCCTGTTCCGACTTTGGAAATTAATTATAAATTAACCAGATATAATTAGGAGTCATGCCATATATGTATAGATTACTCTCTGAGTCTAGTTTCTATAGAAACAAACGGCATCAGTATTGAAGCCCTGTACAGGGAGATATCCGAATTGTAATGCATGAAGGTCAGTGTAGTCGCACCCTGTAACAGGGGAGACTTTAACTAATAAACTGTACTAATTTGCCTCGACCAAAAATTCTAGAAACAAATATGTAGATGGAAATATGAGTCTAGTTTCAGGGAAAAATCACGAAACTAATTTTTGAGTTGTGAAACTCAAGATATGATTTTTAAGGTGACAACGACACAGTTAGCCAGCTGTCTGGAAATTTTTAAAATAGACTGCGATAGCGAATTTAGTCTGTGAACCCCTCGTGTCCGACTCCGGAAACGGTCTCGGGTACGGGGTGTTACATGAGACATGAAGGCTGCTTAAGTACCAAGCTCCTTTTATTTGGATCCAATCCTAGACATGCCCACAACCATAACCACACTTTGTTATACCGAGTTTAAATTTGTTTAAGTGGATGTCTTTGATAAATCGATTAATCATAGTGTTGAGATATTTTGAAAACAAGTATCGTTTTGCAAACACGTCCTAAGTCTAGCCCATTTGAATAATTATCAAGCAGGTTTAAAGTTATTAAAAATAAACTAATCCCGAAAAGAAATAAAAGAAAAGTTAAAATGGCCTTATTGCAACCCAAAAATAAATAATAATTAAAGGAAATTTAATGAAAACCAACGCTTGTTTAAAAGCCCAAAGACGATCACCGTGGCTACTCTGAATCCCTCCGGCCCAAGTCCCACATCAAGGCTCACCTGCGAGGTTAAGTGGCAATCAGTGGCAGTAACCACCTGTTGGCCTAGCCAATCATCTCATGTATGGCGTAGCCTTTTCATATTTCATAACACTGGGTCGAAGCCTTTACTGTAAACGGTATGGCCCATAGGCCCATTTCAATATCATATATAATGTCAATGAAAGAATGCAAGCCCATTTGGGGAGACTACTCAACCCACCATCTACTACTCTCCACCCGTACCAACCAAACACACCATGTGGGGATTAACTCAACCCACCCCGCCATAACTCTCCACTGGCAGCATAGCTGCTTGATCATGTAACTAGAGGCCTAGCCTCTTTTAATAATTGGGGCAAAGCCCTTTTAATAACTGGGGCATAAGCCCTTTTAATAACTGGGGCATAGGCCCTTTATCATAACTGGGGCATAAGCCCTTTAATAACTAGGGCATAAGCCCTTTTGCACTTCCTCCATCCATATAAAAGCCCAACCCAATGCATTTATGAATACATTATGTGCATATCATACATATCCTGTGCATATCATACATGTCATGTGCATACCATACATACCATGTTTATCAAAATCCCATGTATTAAATTCATACATAAACCCTAGGGGTATAATAGTCATTTTTACTTAGGGGCAAAATAGTCATTTTCATGTTATAAGGGTAATCTTGTAATTTTACCAAAAATTAGGGTTTCCATGTTCATTAACGGTTACTAACAATTCATGTGTAAACAGTGATTCTGGCCCATTTTTAGCGAAATCGAGTTATTGTGCCTAAAACCCCTAATGGGCCCTACTTAGCCGATTTTGTCATCTAGTCCCATTTAGCCTATATCCATAACAGTATTAACAGTTCTAACATGCAATTTTAACAGATTTCCGTTTTCTACCAATTTTTCCCAAATGGGCCCCCGAAAGCCTATTGGGCCCTAGTTCAGCCCCTCGAGGCCAAACTTACCGTGAACGCCAAAAACACGTTCTTACCGTTTCCAATGTTCCTGATCATCATCTCAACGAATCTAACTAACTAATGAGCATTCGCTTGCTCATGAGTCCTCAAAATGCCAGAATTTTGGCGTTTCAACTTTTCGGCATTTATCGCTTTAAGCTATGAAAAGGGTTCGTTACACACCTGTTTGGCGATATTCCTCGACGAGATCTCCTACACGATTTCTCCTATAATCCATCGTTAATAATCAGCTTCCCATAATTGAACCAAACCAAAAATCATCTAATACTAATACTTACACATTCGGCCACCATCCATAATGGCCTTAGGAATCTTACCTTTGTCACGATTGATGACTAGGTCTAGCCACTTCGGAGATCCAAGCTACCCCAAGTCGACACTACACCTTACTGCTCCTCCACTAAATAAACCACAAAAAATATTAAAAGAAGACCCCATAAGGCCTATACCCATATTCGGCCACCTCCCTAAACTAGTGGGGTTTCGGCTATTCTTAACCTCCCTAGTAGTGAATTGATTAAAGCTACAAGCACTTACCAAGGTTCACCTACCCAAACAGTTCCAATCCCGTGTTAACTCTGATTCAACGCAGTCCTAGCTCTAAAACACTAGCAGAAACTGCACCACAAGGATCCTACGAATCGGCCACCAAGTCACCTAAGGGTGCTGTGCTTTCGACTTTTGGGTCACTGAAGAAAAAGTGGTTATGGACCAAAAAGGGTGTTGACAAAAGAGTTGAAAGGCTTTTGAACATAACAAGAATCAGCTAAAAAGAAAAAGAACAAGTGTATACCTTTATAAAGAAATCGACTTCCTTTGACTCCTGCGGGATTTGGCTTGTATCTATTCGGTTAGCAATGAAAAGAATGATAGGTTCGGCTTTTACTATAAATGAAAGAGAGGAAGAATGAGAGGTAGAGAGTTTGTGGAAGAAATAACGAAAGAGAGAGGGATTAGTTTAAGAACAACCGGAAAGAGGAGAAAGAAAAGAGAAGAGGGGAATAGATGAGAGAAGGAAAGAAAATAATAAAAAAATGAGAGAATTGTTCAGCTTTTGGGAAAAAATAGAAGAGAATATGAGCAAAAAGAGATAAGATAAGATTAGAATAAAATAAAATCCTTTTCCAATTTTAATTCCTTCATTCTCCTTAATTCATGGCCAAAATCAAAGTTTGAATTTAATTCAAACTCTCCACTGCTGAGCAGCAGTCCACCACTCAGCCGACTCCTCCTGCAGCTGGTACTGTTTCAATCCTATACAGTCCTTCCCACGCACGTTCAGCAAAAAGAAACGCCCTTTTGCGCATAACGCTGTTCAAACCTGGGACCTCCAGGTTGCCCGGCACGTTGTTGGCCACTGGGACGCGCATTTGTTTTCAATAATATACTGTCACATTTTATCTTAAAGGTTACCTACTGAAGTCCCGTCCATTTTAAAAATATAACATTAAAACATACCTTCACCTGGACTCGAACCCCAGACCTCCGTCCGCCTTGCGCCCATGCCCGTGCGGCTAGCTACTGCACCAGGCTTCCTTCCTTGCTAATATATGGTCACAATAGATTATAAACCTTACCTGCTTCAGTTCTGGCCCACTTTAAAAATAAAACAGGATTCGCTCGCGTACGGAATCGAACCTTCACCCTCTCCATATGTCCAGTACGCTGCTGCCACTGCGCCACAGGCGCTCTTTATGTTAAATTATACCCGCAACTCCTCTTAACCCATATTCTAGCCACGATCTGCATATTTAAAGAAAAAAACCCCAAATTGCGTACGCCGCGCCTTAAACCCAGGCTCCTCCCTAGCGTCCTCCTAGCGTCCTTAGCCACTGGGCCAGATGCCTGCTTGTGCTAAAACACAGCACTAATTTATTAATGAAGCCTACTGCCTAGATTCCCTTAAGAGGCCAAATTAAAACAATTTTTTTCCTAGAGTTTAAACACCAAAACAACAATACTTTTATAACTATTATCTTCTTTTTTTTCCATATAATAATAATTATAAAATTTTATAAAAATTTCAAATATCAATAATACAGTAAATAATAATAATTTTCATAAAAAATTTCAAACATACTTACAGTAATATTTTTCTAATAATAATAATTTATCTCATAATACTAATTAAAATTTCATAAAAATTTAAAATATCCGTAATAATAAATATAGTAAAAATTTTCTAGTAGTAAAAATTCTTTCTTAAACGATAATAATTAAAACTTCTTAATTATTCAGGTTTTCTTCTATCCGAATCCCAGACTCAAAGCCCAACTCTTCTAGGCCCAATTTTTGGGGCGTTACAACTGTATCCCTCTAAAAAAAATTTCGTCCTCGAAATTTCCAACTATCAACTAACTGTATAAGTCAAACCACTATGCTACTATGCTACCGCTGCGCACTCTGATCCAAATAATTTTAATATGACCCAGAACATCCAATTACCGAAATAAAGAAATGTTTATCAGGCATGCATACAACTCGTAACACATATTTAAATAAAATAAACTTGGCAATCTCGAGCTCGATGGTCCTTGGCCCACATCTAAGACGTGCTCCTGTCTTCCTATGGCATTCACCCGGATGACGTCTGTTGCAGTCTTTGCAGATTGGAAAGTTTGGTCGTGCCTTAACATGTTTCACAGAATGAGGCTTGGTTTTCTGAGAACTAGAATCCTTCCTTTTCTTACACTCCAAGCACCCTACTTGAAACGTTTCCCTAATTTCCTTAATTTTGGTATTCAATACTTCCTCTACCACTTTCCTTACTAACTCGGCCAGTGCCTCAGCACCAAGCTCCGAGTTATCGCTACCCGAAGTTGGCAGACTTTGCTTACCCTCAGAATCCATATCAATACTCTACATTACCAGTACACATATCAAATAACTACCAAGATCTCAAAAAAATATTTTACTATTTATTCATATATCTTATGCAGAGATAGTATTTTAGAGTTTCTATTTTCATAGAATCAAAGCCTAGCTATAGTCTCAGTATTCTACGGTTTTACAGCTCTACCCTATCTAGAGTATCATAGTAGGGTCTCAGTTCTATTCATAGCATCATATCATTATCACATATCGTAAAGGAAATATACTTACAGACTTGGTGCCGGGGATTCAGTGCGCCACTTCTTTCTCAATCCATTTAAAACTCGAAAACCATGTTTTTGATCACCGAAAATAGAAATTTAAAAACTTTGATTTGAAAACACCCTTTATTTTGAAACTCTTGGTTTAAAACAGAAAAACTTGGACCATTTTAACATATATACTCCGCAAAACATCTTTAAAATGAACTTTTCAAAAACCATTTCCAAAAATACCATTCTTAGGCCTAAGTTTTCGAAAAATTTTCAGACCTGATCCACAGCCGAGTTGTTGCAACCTAGGCTCTAATACCACTAAATGTAACACCTCAAACCTAGCCCAGACGTTATGGCCGAATCTGACGTGCCACATTAGAGTTGAAAACCCACGTTCCGTTTTAGTGTTTTAAAAACCATATATTTTGTTGAGTTAACAAGGTTTATGGAAGCTGGGCACCAGGTAGGTATCCGAGACAGAGGAGGTGAGCCATGAAGGCTACTTAAGTACCAAGCTCTTTTTGTTTGGATCCAATCCTAGACATGCCCACAACCATAACCACACTTTGTTATACCAAGTTTAAATTTGTTTAAGTGGACGCCTTTGATAAATCGATTAAGCATAGTGTTGAGATATTTTGAAAACAAGTATCGTTTTGCAAACACGTCCTAAGTCTAGCCCATTTGAATAATTATCAACCAGGTTTAAAGTTATTAAAAATAAACTAACCCCAAAAAGAAATAAAAGAAAAGTTAAAATGGCCTTATACAACCCAAAAATAAATAATAATTAAAGGAAATTTAACGAAAACCAATGCTTGTTTAAAAGCCCAAAGACGATCACCGTGGCTACTCTGAATCCCCTCCGGCCCAAGTTCCCACATCAAGGCTCACTTGCGAGGTTAAGGAAAGGGGGTGAGTTTGGCAACTCAGAGTGCAACAAGCCCCTTTCAGAGCCCAAAACAATAACAGCCTGTTGGGCCTAAGCCCAAATCCAATCTCAACATATACTGGGCCGTAGCCCTTTTCATATTTCATATTTCATATTTCATAACATTGGGCCGAAGCCTTTACTGTAAACGGTATGGCCCATAGGCCCATTTCAATATCACATATAATCTCAATGAAAGAATGCAAGCCCATTTTGGGAGACTACTCAACCCACCATCTGCTACTCTCCACCCGTACCAACCAACACACCATGTGGGGATTAACTCTACCCACCCTGCCATAACTCTCCACTGGCAGCATAGCTACTTGATCATATAACTGGAGGCCTAGCCTCTTTTAATAACTGGGGCAAAGCCCTTTTAATAACTGGGGCATAAGCCCTTTTGCACTTCCTCCATCCATATAAAAGCCCAACCCAATGTATTTATAAATACATTATGTGCATATCATACATATCATGTGCATATCATACATGTCATGTGCATATCATACATACCATGTTTATCAAAATCCCATGTATTAAATACATACATAAACCCTAGGGGTATAATGGTCATTTTTACCTAGGGGCAAAACGGTCATTTTTATGTTATAAGGGTAATCTTGTAATTTTACCAAAAATTAGGGTTTCCATGTTCATTAACGGTTACTAACAATTCATGGGTGTAAACAGTGATTCTGGCCCATTTTTAGCGAAATCGAGTTATTGGGCCTAAAACCCCTAATGGGCGCTACTTAGTCGATTTTGTCATCTAGGCCCATTTAGACTATACCCATAACAGTATTAACAGTTCTAACATGCAATTTTAACAGATTTTCGTTTTCTACCAATTTTTCCCAAATGGGCCCGAAAGCCTACTGGGCTCTAGTTCAGCCACTCGAGGCCAAACTTACTGTGAACGCCAAAAACACGTTCTTACCGTTTCCAATGTTCCTGATCATCGTCTAACGAATCTAACTAACTAATGAGCGTTCTCTTGCTCACGAGTCCTCGAAATGCCAGAATTTCGGCATTTTGGCTTTTCGGCATTTATTACTTTAAGCTATGAAAAGGGTTCGTTACACACCTGTTTGGCGATATTCCTCGACGAGATCTCCTACACGATTTCTCCTATAATCCATCGTTAATAATCAGCTTCCGATAATTGAACCAAACCAAAAAATCATCTAATACTAATACTTACACATTCGGCCACCATCCGTAATGGCCTTACGAATCTTACCTTTGTCGCGATTGATGACTAGGTCTAGCCACTCCGGAGATCCACGCTACCCCAAGTCGACACTACACCTTACTGCTCCTCCACTAAATAAACCACAAAAAATATTAAAAGAAGACCCTATAAGGACTATACCCATATTCGGCCACCTCCCTAAACTAGTGGGGTTTCGGCTTTTCTTAACCTCCCTAGTATTGAATTGATTAAAGCTATGAGCACTTACCAAGGTTCACCTACCCAAACGGTTCCAATCCCATGTTAACTCCGATTCAACGCAGTCCCAGCTCTAAAACATTAGCAGAAACCGCACCACAAGGATCCTACGAATCGGCCACCAAGTCACCCAAGGGTGCTGTGCTTTCGGCTTTTGGGTCACTGAAGAAAAAGTGGTTATGGACCAAAAAGGGTGTTGAAAAAAGAGTTGAAAGGCTTTTTTAAATAACAAGAATCGGCTAAAAAGAAAAAGAACAAGTGTATACCTTTATAAAGAAATCGACTTCCTTTGACTCCTTCGGGATTTGGCTTGTTGCTATTCGGTTAGAAATGAAAAGAATGATAGGTTCGGCTTTTACTATAAATGAAAGAGAGGAAGAATGAGAGGTAGAGAGTTTGTGGAAGAAATAACGAAAGAGAAAAGAGAGGGATTAGCTTAAGAACAATCAGCAAGAGGAGAAAGAAAAGAGAAGAGGGGAATAGATGAGAGAGAATTGTTCAGCTTTTGGGAAAAAAATAGAAAAGAATATGAGCAAAAAGAGATAAGATAAGATTAGAATAAAATAAAATCCTTTTCCAATTTTAATTCCTCCATTCTCCTTAATTCATGGCTTAAATCAAAGTTTGAATTTAATTCAAACTCTCCACTGCTGAGCAGTAGTCCACCACTCAGCCGACTCCTCCTACAGCTGGTACCGTTTCAATCCCATACGGTCCTTCCCATGCGCGTTCAGCAAAAAGAAACACCCTTTTGAGCATAACGCTGTTCAAACCTGGGACCTCCAGGTTGCCCAGCACGCTGCTGGCCACTGGGACGCGCATTTGTTTTCAATAATATACCGTCACATTTTATCTTAAAGGTTACCTGCAGAAGTCCCGTTCATTTTAAAAATATAACATTAAAACATACCTTCGCCTGGACTCGAACCCCAGACCTCTGTCCGCCTTGCGCCCATGCCCGTGCTGCTAGCCACTGCACCAGGCTTCCTTCCTTGGTAATATATGGTCACAATAAATTATAAACCTTACCTACTTCAGTTCTGGCCCAATTTAAAAATAAAACAGGCTTCTCTCATGTACAAAATCGAACCTGCGCCCTCTCCATATGTCCAGTACGCTGCTGCCACTGCGACACAGACGATCTTTATGTTAAATTATACCCGCAACTCCTCTTAACCCTTATTCTATCCACGATCTGCATAATTAAAAAAAAATCCCAAATTGCGTACGCCGCGCCTTGAACCCAGGCTCCTCCCTAGCGTCCTCCTAGCGTCCTTAGCCACTGGGCTAGATGCCTGCTTGTGCTAAAACTCAGCCCTAATTTATTAATGAAGCCTACTGCCCAGATTCCCTTAAGAGGCCAAATTAAAACAATTTTTTTCCTAGAGTTTAAACACCAAAACAACAATACTTTTATAACTATTATCTTCTTTTTTTTCCATATAATAATAATTATAATAATTTTATAAAAATTTCAAATATCAATAATACAGTAAATAATAATAATTTTCATAAAAAATTTTCAAACATACTTACAGTAATATTTTTCTAATAATAATAATTTTATCTCATAATACTAATTAAAATTTCATAAAAATTTAAAATATCCGTAATAATAAATATAGTAAAAATTTTCTAGTATTAAAAATTCTTTCTTAAACGATAATAATTAAAACTTCTTAATTATTCAGGTTTTCTTCTATCCGAATCCCGGACTCAAAGCCCAACTCTTCTAGGCCCAATTTTTGGGGCGTTACAATCTTGCTCACCATAGCTGCATTTCATGATTATAAAAAAAGTAGATGGATGTCAAAACAGCTTTCCTTAATGGGAAACTTGAAGAGGATGTGTATATGACACAACCTAAAGGTTTTGTCGATCCAAAGGATGCTGGAAAGATATGTAAGTTACAAAGATCCATTTATGGATTAAAGCAAGCTTCTTGAAGTTGGAATCTTCATTTTAACGATGTAATCAAAGAGTTTGGTTTTATCAAAAATGAAGATGAGCCATGTATTTACAAGAAAGTTAGTGGGAACACAATCACATTCTTGGTACTGTATGTGGATGACATACTTATCATGGGCAATGACATACCTACCTTACAGTCTATTAAGACTTGGTTAGGAAGTTGTTTTTCTATGAAGGACTTGGGCGAAGCCACTTACATCTTAGGAGTCAAGATCTATAGAGATAGATCAAGACGACTACTAGGTCTAAGTCAAGGTACATATATAGATAAAGTATTGAAAAGGTTCAATATGGAAGAATCTAAGAGAGGATTCCTACCTATGAGACATGGTATTTCACTCTCGAAGGAAATGTATCATGTATGCCATTAGATCTATCATGTATGCCATGTTAGAGAGAACGCATGAGTAAAATTCCATATGCTTCTACTATTAGATCTATCATGTATGCCATGTTATGTACCCGTCCAGATGTCTCATATGCCTTAAGTATGACGAGTAGGTACCAAGTAGATCCCGGTGAAGGTCACTGGACCACAGTCAAGAATATCTTTAAGTACTTGAGAATAACTAAGGATACGTTCCTAATATATGGAGGTGAGGAAGAGTTAAGTGTAAAAGGTTACACTGATGCCAGCTTCCAAACTGACAAGGATGATTCTCGATCGCAATCAGGTTTTGTGTTTTGCCTTAATAGTGGTGCTGTGAGCTGGAAGAGTTCAAAGCAAAGTACAGTAGCCGATTCTACAACAGAGGCTGAGTATATTGCAGCAAGTGAGGCAGCAAAAGAAGCGGTTTGGATCAAGAAGTTCATTACTGAACTAGGGGTTGTCCCTAGCATATTAGATGCTATAGAACTCTGATGTGATAACAATGGAGCCATTGCACAAACAAAAGAACCCAGATCTCACCAACGATCCAAACATATACTTAGGCGCTACTATCTTATTCGAGAGATTATCGATCGAGGGATGTAGAGATATGCATAGTACCTACAGATGATAACATTGCTGATCGCCTGACCAAGCCTCTGACACAGCAGAAGCATGATCGTCACACTAAGTCACTTGGTATTAGATATATAAGTGATTGGTCTTAGTGCTAGTGGGAGATTGTAAGAGTATGCCCAAAGATCAATCACGAGATGGTTGTAATAACATACTTGGTTTATCACGTTTATTAATAATAAGGCATTTCCATTATTATTTCAGTTTCTTTTCTGTGTGCATAAATAAACTGTTTTATAATAATGTCTTTAGAATAATATGATTATTCTTAAAAGATCCTTAGTCAAGTACTATTGTTGGCTAGGACAATAATAATGCATTAAGACTAACATGTAGTTGATTGATGATAAAGAGTTGTCATTGATATGGAGTGTCAGAATCAATGCATGAATATGTGTGTTAGAGAACAACATATTGGATTAACCCGCTATGAGTATGTTTCTTGGATTATTATGTAATTTTCACAACATTACTCATAGTGATTAATATGTATATGATCCTCATACTTGACATCATCTTTATCCCAACATCGTGAGTTGTATATTTTGATACAGTCAAACAAACATCGTAACTGGTTGTTCTATAAAGACTGATGTTGGATATACCACAATCTATGTTGAAGGATATAGTTGATCAATATAGGATAAGTCCTTCCTACATAATGGGAGTAATATCTTAGGCCACTTGATTGAGTGAGGCTAGAAATGCATGGCCATGCTCAAATAAGTTGATATGAGATGTCATACTTATTTGTGTATCATAGTCTACTTAAGGTATCAAGAAACATGGGATGGACTATGCAAGTGTGACTATTCCATGACTTGTGTCCATTCCAAAGATATATGACTTAAGGATTAATGCATGAAAGGTTAATCACAAAAGGTTATGTTGAATCATAACTTCTTGTAACTTAGGTAGCATTGATGCATTGCTAGATGCCACTCATTGTTTGTAACATTAAATTCGTTCTAATATTACTGCTAACGTTACAAGAACCTATAAGGTCAGACACTATGGTTGAAATGAACGAGGTAAAACATAGTTGGTATATTGCTTGGTTGCCACATGAATTAAATTAATTATATAATTAATTTAATTGGGCAATCAAATTGTTGAACATACTATATGTACAAGGATGTTGTACACATAATCAGAACATAATTTTATTGATATATGAATTTAGTTCATATATAAGTTTAAATAAATATAGTTTATCGAAATCTTTATTATAATTAATGTAATTATAATTTTTCGGTTAAACATTATTATATTTATTTGAATGATAATTATTATGTTCAGATTAATTTTAATGAATTAAAATTCGTTATAAATATATACCAATTAAGAGGGAGTTATATATAGAAAGGGTAAAAACCCTAAAAAGTATATATAAAAACTAGCCTGAAAATATGCAAGGTGGTCTAGCAGTCGTTTAGCAAAATACTCTCTGAAAATAGTTTTCTGGGATTTCTACCGTTCATTGTCAATTGGGTGGACTACGTAGAGGCCAACATCGGAAAAGGTTGCGGCTTGGTTCGATAGTGGTTCAGCATTCCTGTTGCCTAGGCGTCACTGTCTACTTAGATTGAAGTTTCGGTAATTTCGAAACCCTTTTTATCACTTCGATTCCTTACACATGGATCCTTGGTTTGGATCGTCGAAATGTTTTAATTATTTTATTTTTCCGCTACGCCTTGGAGGCACCGGTGTTCCAACAATAGTTTGAGAAGTGGTGGATGAGATTCGGCTAAGGGTTCAAATATGAACTAACACAATATTGGTGTGTTAACCCGTAACTTATGAGAACACCTAAGTTGGAAATGCGATGAAAGTATATTGGATAGTTGATGAAAAACTCAACCCACTATGCAAGATGATAGGAATCTCGGTATAATGTGAACACCACACTTTGGGGACAAAGTGATAAGTTCGAAAAAAGACGGGTTGACGCCACAAGTTTACTTGATAAGTAAGACAAGTCTTTGGAGAACAATGAGAGTTGAAAAACAAACTCACAAAGTAAACAATGTTTATAAAATGTTCATTAATCTTTACAAGTAATATGAACTACATATTTATAGTCTAAAATAGGAGCTAGTCGAATAGGCATTTGGGAAACTTAAATGGACAGCAACTTAACTCTTAAGGAAGTGGAAACTTCCTTGAAGCTTCCTAACACTTTCCATGAAGCTTCCTTGGACTTGGGGATGTCAATGGACACACTCGGGAGATCTCAATCAGCTGAAAATAATTAGAACAATTTAAAGGAGCTTAATAACATGGGTAGATTTGGCCAAGGTGATTTAAGTCTGCTTGGATGCTCCTTTAATGTGCTGCTTGGATGAGCTAAAAAGTCTTGACTTTAATAAGCATTTTAGGGCACTCCAATGGCCATGCAAGTGTGAAACCTGAATATTAGTGGTCCTTTGGTATGCATGAAATTGAATGGCCATTCCATGTGAAAAGATGCTGCAGCAATGTGAAAGCTCCAAGATGCTGCTTTGGAGAGCTGGATGGCCAGCCTTGAAGAGAGGAAACATCAGCTCCCTTGGCCCTTGGTGTCCACAAAAAGGTGCTGAATAATGAGCACTTATGAGGTGCCCAAATTCATGCCATCCCATGCATGTTCCTAGACAAATTAAATGGAACAATTTAATTAGTTTAGGACATCTTTAATTCGGCTGAACTAAGACAACTTAAATATGCAGCAACTAAGACAAATTAAATACTTAGATTTGGCTGGATAAATTAAATAGCTACAGCTAATAAATTTGTCCCAGCTAAGATATATTAAATTGATGCATGAACTAAGACACATTTAACACTTTAATTTATTATGTCCAGATTTTGACACATTTATTTGATCTTAAATATTTTAATAACTTAATAAATTTACTCCAACAATATTAATGCATAAAATTAAATAAAAATGAAATGAAGCTCCTTGAGCTAGCATCAAGACGCTATGAGCGCCTTGGAGCTGAAATGAGCTAAGTTAGCTTGTACAACATTGCAAATTGATCTACTTGAGCTGGTCAGTTGATTTCGACCATTCCTTCTATTCCAAATCGAGCAATGTAACTTGACAAGGCCTCTTGAAACCTCTTGACACGAGCTCGAGTGATTGGTCCCAATGGCAGCTCCATAGGTTCAGCATCTAACCCCTTGGTCGAGCTCGCATCAACAAGGTTTCGGAGCATTATTGGAACTTTAAAAAATATTTACAGATAAATCATGCAAGTTCCTATTCAAATTTTGAAATCGTTCATAATGTCCCTTAAATGGACCATCAAGGTCCAATACGAGCATTAGAATTGAGTCAGGACTTAATCGGAACCTCTAAGAATTTTTTAGAAGATTTCAAAATTTTTCCAAGTTGCAAGGCCTACACGCCCGTGTGGTCCGAGGGACACGCCCATGTGACCCTGGGTGATGCCCATGTTGCAGGTCGTGTTTGACCCTGTGTAACTCTCTGACTCGTGCACACGACCATGCCACATGCCAGTGTGCTAGGTCGTGTGGTTAATTAATTCAATTCGAAATTAGGTGCAGCAGGTTTTACATGGCAAAGACACATGCTCGTGTTCCAAGCCGTGTAGCACACACGGCTGAGACACACGCCAGTGTCTCTGCCCGTATGCTCAATTCTAAGCATTTTGTTTCTCAAAATTAAGGTGTAAGGGACACACGACCTAAACACATGCCCATGTTACCAAGCCATGTGTCATACACGGTTTAGACACATGCCCGTGTGTCTGCCCGTGTGGACAAAATAAAGCCATTCCTAGCTTCATTTCTCACCTCAAACTTTACCATAAACCTACACCACATCTTGCATTCATAACCCAACCAATCCAAGCATTTCAATCAAGTTAATTCTATCATTTAACATGATATATCATCACAAGCATTCATGTTTCCTATCTTAACTTTTTATAAACATACTTGTTTACCCTCTCTTAATCAAACAATATATAGCATTTATGTTATCACCATGACATAAACTTAAATACATATATACATGTACCAAAACATAATCATCACTAGCCATTCCAATGGCTAGATTACAATAATCATTTACATTTTCATGCGAATATGACCAACATAACCTATACATGCCATTACAGCCACAATTGATTTACCATATTTGTACCGACATGGCTGATGGATAGTGTGAGTGATCTCCGCCAAGCTTCCAATCCAATGATCTTCTGATTTACTCTAAAACAGGGGAAATAAAATGGAGTAAGCATAATATGCTTAGTAAGTTCGTATAACATGATCCTTAACTTACCATTCAATTTTATTTTGAGGTAACTATGTAAGGCATATTCACTCAATTTGACCTCAAGCCCTACACATATCCTCATTGCCCTTATTAGTCATATATTTCATAATAAAATCAAAAAACATGTATGAACTGAACAACAATCAAGTTTCCATGCACACATATGTTTTCCACAACATGTATAAATCACATCGTTATAGCTCAAGTATATTTTCGTATAACTCATCTCGAGTTCAGATTATTTCATTTCAGAACATTTCTCATAATACTCGTAATATCAATGTCACATGAGTAGTGGTACACTCAAAGTGTACAAGTCTATAACCAAGGATGAACATTTTCATCTAATGAATTTCATATTCAAATATTATCATCACATGTTCTCATATGTCAATTTTCATGTACTCTAATTTTCATGGATTTTAGACAACTACGTATAATAACTCATTTCTCATTCATGTCCTGTCATGTCATGATTTTTACCCGTTGAATTTATTTAGATTATCGATGGATACACAAGTAGTACACCCAAAGTGTACAAAACAAAATCCGTCAATTCATGTCCAATAGTACCCATAAGGTACAATTTCAGAGAGTACACTCTCGAGCCACACATATGTATAACAGGATTACCAGTCCAGGCTAAATTCTTTTTATGACATATGCTCTAGAGAGTTTGATCTAGATTACCCATCTGGGTTAAATCTAATCCATAGCATATGCTCAAGTGGGCTTATAATCGGATTACCCATTCAGGCTAAATCCTTTCTATAATTAAGTCATTAGGATTACTCGTCCGAGCTAAATCCATGCTGCAACTAATGCAGGACCTTATTCATTTCGGCAATTTTTATCCATCGATTTTCATTTACTCAAACGGGATTTAACATTTTCAAGCATTTTTTCGGTATGCAATTATTTTATACATCTATAACATCCATATAATTCAAATGATCATATTCCACATCCATTCCAAGCATAAATGTATCATTTTCACTGTTTATCCTTTATCATCTGTTGGGCATTATCATTTAATTTGAACATTTTTATTTATCGGGCTTGATTGAATATGTAATCGTTTGACATATATATATGATATTTGTACAATTTACATAATCTCAATCAAAACAAGCATGTAAATAAACAAAATTTAGTTACACGAACTTACCTCGACAAGTGTTCATGTACAAACATCTACTAATCCGACATTTTCCCCGTTCTAACTCTGAATTTGGTCTATCCAAATCTATACAAGTAAATTTAACATAAATTTGTCTCATTTCATATTTATTTGGACTCAATTTACATCCTAAGCAAAATTACCATTTTACCCCTAACTTTTTCATAAATTCCTATTTCAACCATAGACTCGGAAAATGAAATTCATGAAATTTGACCCTCTACCCAAGCCTAGCCAAAATATACATACAACTTTTACAGCACATACATTTCACAAATTTCAGAATTTTCCATGGTTTTTCACTATTTTTCATTTTAGTCCCTAAATCATGTTTTCATCAAAAATTACTTTGTAAAAGTTGTTTATCTATCAACAACCTTTCATTTTCTACCATAAAGTTCAAATTTCCAACATATACATCCATAACCTGTTTTCCTTACTTTGATAACTTTACAAATTGATCCCCCAAATAGATAGATGAAGCTACCTCAATTTCAAAAATATCAAAATTACTAAAAAGGGGCCAAGGAAACTTACCCAATTTGGCCATGAAAGTTTCTTCTCTCTCTCCTAGGGTTTCCATGTATTTTGGGGAAGAAGATGAGAAAAATAAGATGATATTTCTTTTTTATCATCTTTTAATTTAGTTGAATTCCAATTTAGTCCTTACCTTTTTTTTTAAAATTTTCCATGGATGAATCATCTCAAAATATCAACATACATTCATTAATGGTCTAATTCCATATAAGGACCTCAAGTTTTGAATTCCATATCTATTTGATCCTTCTAGCTACTAGAATCCAACTTTTACATTTTATGTGATTTGGTCCTTCTCGTAATTAAGCACATAATTGATAAAATTTTATTTTTAAAATTTTCACATGACATTTCTAACATAATATGGTCCATATAATAAAATAAAAAAATTTATTTTTGGCTCAGATTTGTGGTCCCGAAACCACTATTTCAATTTTACCGAAATTGGGCTGTTACAAAAAACGACCGTAATAACAGTCTCAAACATCGAAAGTAAGTTCGAGAAAAAATCAATATAATGTAAACAAATCTCATAACTTAGGAACAAATAGTCTATAGAGGCATCCAAAACATCATTACAAATATTAGTAAAAGTCTACCATATTGCCTTATTCCCAAAACAAAAACAAATAACAATAACACCTACGAAATAATGGAAAAGGACTTGCTTGGATCACCGCTCTCACTGGCACTTAACTACTCTGTAAGGGTTTAAAAGGAGTGGGTAAGCTTAACAAGCTCAGTGAATGCCTAGAAAAACTACCATGCAAATAACTCATCAATCATTAACGAAATAACCATAAAGCACAACCACAACAGTTCAATCTCTAGTGTCATATTATACTCAATCATGCATTATTTACTAGTTTATTTACATGGTAATCATTTTAACTTTTAAGCATATATCACATTACACATATAATCACATAACATTTAAGCATATATCACAATACTCATATAATCACATAACATTCAAACATATATCATAATACTCATATAATCATTTAACATTGAAGCATATATCACAATACTAAAAAACATGTTTAGAGATAAATTGCATAATGGCCACATATCATATAAACACATATCACAATATACACATATCCATAATTTAAGATAATTTGGCACTTGAGCTATGAAGCATAAAAGTGAGATCTATCATCACTAATTGGGTACACGGATCTCTAATAAGGCAGCAACAAAAAAAACTAAGAAAAGAATTAGAGTGGAAGAGAGCACTCAGGAGTCTGGTAGTAGCGATTGCCCTTCACTCTTAAGGCACAGACCACACAGGGAGCTTGTTACTGCAGTTATCTCTACACTAGCAATTCCTGCCCTTCTTGAAATCCTTCCATCACTTGAAGAGTCTACCCCTTTATCAAATTCTCCTATACTTTCCTCTGATCCTATCTTGCTAAAAAATCCATTGGAGTTAATTCTAGGGATTCAATCAACTATTTCCCCTCCTCAAATACAAAATGCTTCCTCTGATGGAACAGGAAGTATCTTCCCTTGGTGACCACTTTTTTGTCTCTCAACACTACATTCCAGCAACAATAGAGTTTGTTACCTCCCCAGCTAAGAGAAACTTTCTTTTCCTACCTTACATCCACTTTTGATGAGGATCCTCTAACACTTATGGCCCAAGTTTGGAAGATCATGCCTATTGAGCATGGCCTTTGAAGTGGGGGCTCTTAAAGAAGTTGGCAAGCATTATCATAACGAGTTGGTGGCTCTAGAAAGAGTAGTAAAGACTGACGAAGATTCTTTTTTTGAGTTGCACCAAAAATGTAAATAATCCTCTAATTTGATTGGGAGGTTAGATACCTGAAACGTCATTCCAAATGGTAAACTTAGATATGCTCAATTTGAGATTGAGTAGTAGAAGGAGAAGGTCAACTATAAACTCCAAAATTGGGCCTAGAAGTTTTGAGGGTATTTTTAGAATTTTAGCCTTAGAGTGTTTGGAATTTTGCTACATAATGGACCGATCATGTTTCTGAATATGATTTTTAGAAAATTAAATCAATATCTGAAAATGAGTTTTAAATACCTTCAAATTTGAAAATAGGACTAATTTATAAAAGAGTCCAAACTTAGAGATTTTAAGAGGTAATTAGATCATATTTTAAAATTCAACCTAATAAACCCCATTCTATTTTAAAATTCAACCTAATAAACCCCATTCTAAGTTTATTTTCACATTATTTTCGTCTTTATTGTGTATGTTCTCGTCCCTTTACTCTCCCAAATCCCTCATCCGATTTCTTGGTTAAATCTTCAATCTCTTGATTTCTATTATTCCCCAACTCAATTACCTTCATAAATCTTCAAGAAAACACTAAAAAACTCCATAGATTCCATCATCATCTTCATGTGTGGATTTTTTGAGTTTTTGACAAAAGTGTATTTTTCTTCCAACTAAGGTATCCATTCATCTTTCTATTAATATTAAATGTTGTTTAGTCTTTAAAACCAAGTTTTTAGTCATTAAATCTCATGTTTTAAATAAAACTCGAAAAGTTGGTTGTTAATGGTGAATTTTGAAATTGTGGATTAAAATATGGTTTCAAAGTGTTTTTCAACTTTTTTTATCATGATTAGAAGGTTTATAAAGTTACATTGAAGTTTCACTAAGAATTTCTTGAGTTTTAATGAATTTTTGTTGTAATGGCCAAAACTTGTAAAAAAATGTCGATACCTTAAAACCTGTAGTTTTGTGTAGTTTAAAGGTTGAGAATTAGTCGTAGATGAATGTGTAGATGGAAAAAATTTGATTTGTGTGGAAAGGTTAAGTGTAGGTTGAGATATTCAATTTTAAAGTTTTCTATGTCGAATGCTTCGGTTAAAAGAGAACGTAGCTTAAGCTTTTTTTTTATTGTTTAAGGTGAGTTGATGATTGATTTTTGATTTTGTGTTTGTGTGGTTTGTCTTTTTGAAGTTTTGGAGTCAATAGGACCTTCAATGAGTAGAGACTAAGGCGAAGAATAACTTGTGACAGCCCTATAGTGACCCTAGTCGGAAAGCGGTTTCGGGACTGCTAAACCGAGTCACCAAATTATTTGAATGTGATATTTATGGTCTAAAATATGTGACTATGAATGTGCGAAAATTTTAAGCTTCGATTTAGTTAATTGCATGTGAATGTAGTACATAGGACTTCTGTGACACTTTTGAAATGTGATAGGCTAATCTATAAGAATCTAATAGTGCATGTAATCAAAAGGGAGGACTTGCATGTCCATTTTCCCCCCTAATTAGTAGTGGCCGGCCATGAGCATGAGGGTGGACAAAATGTTATGGCTAAAACATGTCATAAACATGTTGGGTTGATGCTTTATGTTAGGAATAATAAAATAAAGAGCATGGGCAATAAAATATTAGTGTTAGTAAGAGGAGAAACGAAAAAAAAAAGAATGTGTGTGGTTGTTTCCCCCCCCATTGCCGTGAGTTGAAGAAAAGAAAACAAAGAAAAAAAAAGTGTCCATCCTTTTTCATTTCTTTTGGCCGAAAGTTCTAAGGAAGAAGGAAGGAGCTCTTACTTCATGATCGGCTTGGAAGAGGATTAGGAAGAGGTTCGGCCATGCTTGTATCTAGGTTAAGGTATGTTTGATGTTGTGCCATGAGATTCATGCATGTTTTTAGTAGTTAGCTTGAGTTCTAACTAGCCCATGGTTGAAATCTTTACTATGTCATGGAGATGATATCCGGCTAAGGTGGATTTGTGTTGATGTCATTTGCATGCTAAAAGTGAAGCTTTGTAATGATGCATGTGATGGTGGATTGTTGACTCTTGAATCTTATTTTTAGCATTTTTGAGTGAGACATTAAGTTCTTTGTTTAACCATGACCAAAATTGAAATGGTATGGTGTTGTGATGCATTCGGCCATGGTAGGAAGTAGAAGAGAAATATGGTTGTTGTTCACGTTATTTGGATGAGAAATGGTAGTAAGGTGAAGTGAAAATGTTAGTGTTTGATTTACTAGTGTATATATATGTATTGGCCAAGTTTTGAACTTGAAACAAAATGGTGTTTAGTCAATACAAGTGACCATACTTGTAGAATGTATTAAGTGTTGCAATCGGCTTCAACATAGACATGCATGTTCAGCCACATGAATGAGTACATAAGTTGATGTGTATGTTCGGCCATAGGTAAGCATATTGATGGCTTTATCTTGACTTAGAAAATTCGGCTAAGGGGAATATTAGCTAATATGTTGAATTCGATTCGTGATTTCGTACATATGTGACTCTAATGTCTAATGTATATATGGGCTAAGTACCTTGAGCCTCTCTTTTGATGTTCGAATGAATTGTATTAAATTGCTTAATGTGATTAAAAATGCGTATGACCATTTTGTATTTGAGCTAAAGGTGGCCATATGACCCATCAAATTCATTGTCATGTTCGGCCATAAGCTAGCATAATGAGACTTTAATAAGTTAAATTTGTTTGAATTAGCTCAAGAGCTTAGAGGACCAAAGTTGGATAAGGGAAAGGAAAAAGTGATCGAATAACTGCCGAAAGCGTTCGACAACATCCGAGGTAAGTTTTCGAGTAATGGAGCTTAGATTACGATTCGATTAGATTATGTCTTAAGTAAATCAAAATCATGCTCTTTGTATGTGGCTATTGAGCCGAAATTTGTAAGTGTGATAAGTGTTTTGTGTTTGAGCTTTGGTAATGAAAATGAAATATGGATGTGTCATGAGTTATTGATATATGTGCATGGTTATTCGAATGATATCCGGGCTAAGTCCCGAAGGCTTTTGTGCTAGGTGACTATAACCGGACTAAGATCCGAAGGCATTCGTGCGAGTTGCTATATCCGGGCTAAGACTAGAAGGCATTTGTGTTAGCGATTATATTTGGGCTAAAACCCGAAGGCATTTGTGCTAGCGACTATATCCGGGTTAAACCCGAAGGCATTTATGCTAGTGACCACATCCGGGCTAAGACCCGAAGGCCTTGTGCAAGTAGTTATATCCGGCTAAATCCCGAAGATTACTTGAGTTTGGGAATGAGCGATCTGCTGTAATAATTTCAATTAATACGCTCGTAAAATCTCAACAACGAGGTATGTGTTGTACATGCATTGGATTAATTGATTCCTCTTAAATAGCATTCGCTCAGTCGATTAAGGAGCTTCCGGTTTTTGGTTAAGTTGATCCCTTATGTATGAATATAAGGGTTGGAAATGTGAAGTAGGACTGATTTTGAGAATATATGTGTATATGAAATTATCCGTTTAGTTATATGAATGCTATACTTCAGTTGAGCCTAATTCCATTGCTCAAAACTTACTAAGCATTAAATGCTTACTCCGTTCTTTGAATCTCTGTTTTATAGATTTTGGTTCGTCAGCTATCGGACTCGGGAGTGTCGAAGTCGAAGTCGCCCACACTATCAAAGCCCCTTTTGGTACACTTTTGGTTGAACTTTGAAATGGCATGTATAGGACTACCCTTTTTGTTGTTGGTCATGGACCCTTTGGTTTTGTATAAATTTGGATAGCCATGCGAAAATGGCTTATATACACTTTGAGCTTAATATTATAATCCTCTTGTATGATGTTCATTAAGAGGTATGGAAATGTTTGGGAATGATTAGCCATTGGAATGGTTAATCATGATCATATTTTGTGCTATTTATGCAAAAGGGCTAGTTGAATCATGGAAACTATGTAATAGGTAAAGTCTACCTTAAAAATAGATGCTGATAGCAGCAGTGACGTGAATGTGAAAAATCTCTAAAAATAGTAGGAATGGAATTAAATAGTGAATAAATTATGTAATCGAACCTTGATGAATCTATTTTCATAGGAAAGTAACGAAACGATCATATGAATAGGATATTATGCGATATTTAAGTTTTCGTGAGACAGGGCCAGAACGGTTTCTGGATTCCCTATTCCGATTTTGGAAATTCATTATAAATTAACCAGAGAAAATTAGAAGTCATGCCATATATGTATAGATTCCTTTTCGAGTCTAGTTTCTATAGAAACAAACGGAATCAGTGTTGAAGCCCTGCACAGGGAGATATCCAAGTTGTAATGCACAAAGGTCAGTGTAGTTGAACCCTGAAATAAGGGAGACTTTAACTAATAAAATGTACTAATTGGCTTCACCAAAAATTCTAAAAAACAATTTTTAGATGAACATATGAGTCTAGTTTCAGGAAAAATTTACAGAACTGGTTTTCAAGTTTTGGAACTCGAGATATGATTTTTAAGGTGACAGTGACGCAGTTAGCCAGCTCGTCTGGAAATTTAAAATGGACTGTGCAAATAAGTGATTTAAGTCTGCGAACCCCTCGTGTCTGACTCCGGAAATGGTCTCGGGTACGGGGTGTTACAATTTTATTGGTATCAAAGCTACGGTTTAGTCGATTCTAGGACTACCGAAATACGTTTGGGTCTATCTATACATGCTATTTTGTGATTATTTGATAGTGTGGTGATTTCTGACATTGCAAATGTGTTTATTTATAGTAATGGATTCCGATCCCAACCGAGTGGTAGCTGATGATCTTGAGAGTGTACCGCCTGCTCCCGCACAAGGGCCGGCGCCGGCGGACTCTCAACCTATTGCTAGTAATCCGAATGATGAAGCTAGACAAGCTTTTTATAGCGTGATGAATGATTGGTTCAACCAATACATTCGAACTAATACGGCTGTTCCACAACCTCCATTCCCGACTAATACCACCCCCGCACCTACAATACCTTCGGTAACTGACCAAATAAGGTCGAATAAGCCCCTAGTTGACAGAATCCGAAAACACGAGGCTACTGAATTTAAAGCTACGGACAGCGATGATGCCGAGCAAGCGAAATTTGGTTGGACAACACTATCCGGGTACTCGATGAGCTATCTTGCACACCTGATGAGTGCCTAAAGTGTACTATCTCCTTGCTACGTGATTCTGCCTACTATTGGTGGAATACGTTGACTTCTGTTGTGCCCAGAGAGCAAGTAACTTGGGAGTTTTTCCAAATCGAGTTTCGAAAGAAGTATATCAGTCAGAGATTCATTGATCAAAAACGGAAGGAATTTCTTGAACTGAAACAAGGTTCCATGTCGGTTACCGACTATGAACGGAAATTTGTAAGGCTTAGCCGGTACGCGCAGGAATGCATTTCTTCAGAAGCCATGATGTGTAAACGTTTCGAGGACGGGCTGAATGATGACATAAAGTTGTATTTTGGCATTTTGGAAATCTGAGAATTTGTGGCACTTGTCGAGCGGGCTTGCAAAGCCGAGGAGCTCAGTATGGAGAAAAAAAAAGCTGAGGTGGAAGCAAAGGAGTTTCATAAGAGGTCTTCCGGGAAGCCCTTCCCACATTCATCGAAAAAATTTAGAGATGGCTTAGGCCGATCTAGAGACACTTCGGGCTTATCTAGACGAGATCGCAATCGACCCCCTGTGAGTGCACGAGTCACTTCGGTCGCCAGTGTTGGAAATGATCGTCGAGATAGAACTGAGTGTCAGTATTGTGGTAAATGGCACTCGGGGAGTTGTAGATTCCATGACCGCTCCTGTTACAAGTGCGGGTTAGTTGACCACTTCATTAAAGATTGCCCGAGGTTGTCTGAACAGAATGCAAATCAGAGTGGGAAATCGGGTGCTACCACTGCTCGAGGTAGACCATCTAGAAATACGGGCAATGCTAGTGGTGGTCAGAGAGGATCTAGGGATGCAACGACCAGATCTGAGGCTCGTGCTCCTACTAGGGCTTATGCTATACGCGCACGCGAGGATGCTTCCTCGCCAGATGTTATTACCGGTACTTTTACTCTCTTTGATACTAATGTGATTGCTTTGATTGACCCTGGTTCTACTCATTCTTATATATGTGAAACCTTTAGCATCCAGTAAGACTTTACCTATTGAGTCTACTGAGTTCATAATTCGGGTGTCAAATCCCTTGGGTCGTTACGTGCTTGTCGACAAAGTGTGTAAGAAATGTCCCTTAGTAATTCGAGGTTCCTGTTTTTTGGCAGACTTGATGCTTTTTCCGTTTGATGAATTTGATGTTATTCTTGGTTTGGATTAGTTGACCGTGCATGATGCGGTTGTGAATTGCAAAAGCAAGACTATTTATTTGAGTTGCGCAAGTAACGAGATAATCCGAGTTGAGTCTACGGACTTAAAGGGGTTGCCAGCTGTAATATCATCAATGTTGGCTCAGAAATATGTAAGAAAGGGGTGCGAAGCATACCTTGCGTATGTACTTGATGACAAAGAATTAGAAAAGAAACCCGAATCTGTGCTGGTGGTTTGTGAATACCCGGATGTTTTTCCCGAAGAATTACCGGGTTTACCACCTGTTTGGGAGGTAGAGTTTAGTATTGAACTTGTACCTGGGACTACGCCAATTTCGATAGCTCCGTATCGTATGGCACCAAACGAGTTAAAAGAGTTGAAAGCTCAGTTGCAAGAGTTGACGGATAGAGGTTTCACTCGACCAAGTTTCTCACCTTGGGGTGCACCAGTATTGTTTGTGAAAAAGAAGGACGGAACCATGAGGTTGTGTATTGACTATCGTCAGCTGAATAAAGTGACTATAAAGAATAAATATCCGTTACCGCGTATTGATGATTTGTTTGATCAACTAAAAGGAGCCTCAGTGTTTTCAAAGATAGATTTGAGATCGGGTTATTACCAGTTGAGAATTCGAGATTCGGATATACCCAAAACTGCTTTCAGAACGAGATACGACCACTACGAGTTCTTAGTGATGCCGTTTGGGCTCACTAATGCCCTTGCGGTATTTATGGATTTGATGAATCGGATCTTCAGACAGTATTTGGACCGGTTCGTAGTTGTGTTCATTGATGACATCTTGGTCTATTCAAGAGATGAGACCGAACATGCTGAGCACCTGAGATTAGTGTTGCAAATTTTACGGGATAAGCAGTTATATGCTAAGTTCAGTAAGTGTGAGTTCTGGTTAAGAGAGGTTAGCTTCTTGGGTCATGTGGTATCTGCATCGGGTATTCGAGTTGACCCGAGCAAAATTTCAGCCATACTTAACTGGAAGCCTCCGAAAAATATTACTGAGGTTCGGAGCTTTTTGGGACTTGCCGGTTACTACCGACGGTTTGTGAAAGGTTTCTCGATGATAGCCACACCAATGACGAAGCTACTTCAAAAAGATGTTAAGTTCGAATGGACGGAAAAATGTCAGAAAAGTTTCGATCAACTGAAAACTTATCTGACTGAAGCTCCAATTCTAGTGCAGCCCGAATCAGGCAAAGAGTTCGTCATTTATAGTGATGCATCCCTACTTGGGTTGGGTTGCGTATTGATGCAAGAAGGTCGAGTTGTGGCCTATGCGTCGAGACAATTAAAGCCACATGAGAAAAATTATCCGACCCATGATCTCGAACTAGCTACCATCGTATTCGCTTCAAAAATATGGCGACACTACTTATTTGGTGAGAAGTGTCATGTATTTTCGGATCAAAAAAGTCTCAAATATTTGATGACTCAAAGAGACTTGAATCTACGACAAAGGCGTTGGCTTGAGTTGTTGAAAGATTATGAACTTGTCATTGACTATCGCCCGGGAAAGGCTAATGTGGTTGCGGATGCCTTAAGTCGTAAATCACTGTTTGCTTTACGAGCGATGAATGTACATTTGTCTGTTCTATGCGACAATGTGTTAGTGGCAGAATTAAAGGCCAAACCATTGTTGATTCATCAAATTCGTAAAGCTCAAAAAGTCGATGATGAATTGGTTGCAAAACGGGCTGAATGTGTTCCGAATATGGAATCAGAGTTTCAAATTGATGATGACGATTGTTTGAGGTTCAGAAGTCGTTTGTGTGTTCCAAGAAATTCAGAACTCATTTCGATGATTCTGAACGAAGCTCATTGTAGCCGAATGTCAATTCACCCGAGGAGTACGAAAATGTACAACGATCTGAGACGTCAGTTTTGGTGGCATGGTATGAAACGAGACATTTCCGATTTTGTTTCGAAGTGTTTAATATGTCAGCAAGTAAAGGCGGAACATCAAGTGCCTACGAGTTTACTCCAGCCAATCATGATACCTGAATGGAAATGGGATCGAGTCACGATGGATTTCGTATCTGGGTTGCCAGTATCGGCAAGTAAGAAGGATGCGATTTGGGTTGTTGTGGATAGACTGACTAAGTCGGCTCACTTTATCCTCGTATGTACGGATTTTTCATTGGATAAACTAGCTGAATTGTATGTTTCTCAGATTGTGAGATTACACGGGGTACCTATTTCTATTGTGTCGGATAGAGATCCGAGATTCACCTCGCGATTTTGGAAGAAATTGCAAGAAGCTTTGGGTACCAAGCTGCATTTTAGCACCGCTTTTCATCCACAAACCGGTGGTCAATCCGAGCGGATAATTCAGATACTTGAGGATATGTTGAGATGTTGCATCCTCAAGTTTACTGCTTCATGGGAACGGTATTTACCTTTGATTGAATTCGCTTACAACAATAGTTTTCAATCAAGTATTAAGATGGCACCTTACGAGGCTTTGTACGGGCATAAATGCCGTACGCCATTGTTTTGGACCGAGCTCGGTGAAAGAAAAATTTTCGGAGTGGATTTGATTAAAGATGCTGAACAGAAAGTGAAAATAATTTGTGAAAGTCTGAAGGCAACATCAGATCGTCAGAAGTCGTACGCGGATTTAAAACGAAGAGATTTTGAGTATCAGGTAGGAGACAAAGTGTTTCTTAAGGTATCGCCTTGGAAAAAGATACTCAGATTTGGCCGTATGAGATCTCCGAACGAGTTGGCCCATTTCATATAGGTTGCTTTTACCCCCTGAACTCGAAAGGATCAACAACGTTTTTCATGTTTCGATGCTTCGACGTTACAGATCCGATCCTTCGCACGTAATAAACCCCTTCGAGGTCGAAATTCAAGCCGATATGAGTTATGAAGAAGAACCGATTCGTATCCTAGCTCGTGAAGTGAAAGAGTTGCGAAACAGAAGGGTTCCATTAGTGAAAGTGTTATGGCTCAAACACGGGATCGAAGAAGCTACTTGGGAAACCGAGAATGCCATGAAAGAACGATACCCAAACCTATTTACCGGTAAGATTTTCGGGGACGAAAATTTCTTAAATGGGGGAGAGTTGTGACAGCCCTATAGTGACCCTAGTCGGAAAGCGGTTTCGGGACCGCTAAACCGAGTCACCAAATTATTTGAATGTGATATTTATGGTCTAAAATATGTGAATATGAATGTGCGAAAATTTTAAGCTTCGATTTAGTTAATTGCATGTGAATGTAGTACATAGGACTTGTGTGACACTTTTGAAATGTGATAGGCTAATCTATAAGGATCTAATAGTGCATGTAATCAAAAGGGAGGACTTGCATGTCCATTTTCCCCCCTAATTAGTAGTGGCCGGCCATGAGCATGAGGGTGGATAAAATGTTATGGCTAAAACATGTCATAAACATGTTGGGTTGATGCTTTATGTTAGGAATAATAAAATAAAGAGCATGGGCAATAAAATATTAGTGTTAGTAGGAGGAGAAACAAAAAAAAAAGAATGTGTGTGGTTGTTTGCCCCCCCATTGTCGTGAGTTGAAGAAAAGAAAACAAAGAAAAAAAAAGTGTCCATCCTTTTTCATTTCTTTTGGCCGAAAGTTCTAAGGAAGAAGGAAGGAGCTCTTGCTTCATGATCAGCTTGGAAGAGGATTAGGAAGAGGTTCGGCCATACTTGTATCTAGGTTAAGGTATGTTTGATGTTGTGCCATGAGATTCATGCATGTTTTTAGTAGTTAGCTTGAGTTCTAACTAGCCCATGGTTGAAATCTTTACTATGTCATGGAGATGATATTCGGCTAAGGTGGATTTGTGTTGATATCATTTGCATGCTAAAAGTGAAGCTTTGTAATGATGCATGTGATGGTGGATTGATGACTCTTGAATCTTATTTTTAGCATTTTTGAGTGAGACATTAAGTTCTTTATTTAACCATGACCAAATTTGAAATGGTATGGTGTTGTGATGCATTCGGCCATGGTAGGAAGTAGAAGAGAAATATGGTTGTTGTTCACGTTATTTGGATGAGAAATGGTAGTAAGGTGAAGTGCAAATGTTAGTGTTTGATTTACTAGTGTATATATGTGTATTGGCCAAGTTTTGAACTTGAAACAAAATGGTGTTTAGTCAATACAAGTGACCATACTTGTAGAATGTATTAAGTGTTGCAATCGGCCTCAACATAGACATGTATGTTCGGCCACATGAATGAGTACATAAGTTGATGTGTATGTTCGGCCATAGGTAAGCATATTGATGGCTTTATCTTGACTTAGAAAATTCGGCTAAGGGGAATATTAGCTAATATGTTGAATTCGATTTGTGATTTCGTACATATGTGACTCTAATGTCTAATGTATATATGGGCTAAGTACCTTGAGCCTCTCTTTTGATGTTTGAATGAATTGTATTAAATTGCTTAATGTGATTAAAAATGCGTATGACCATTTTGTATTTGAGCTAAAGGTGGCCATATGACCCATCAAATTCATTGTCATGTTCGGCCATAAGCTAGCATAATGAGACTTTAAAAAGTTAAATTTGTTTGAATTAGCTCAAGAGCTTAGAGGACCAAAGTTGGATAAGGGAAAGGAAAAAGTGATCGAATAACCGCCGAAATCGTTCGACAACATCCGAGGTAAGTTTTCGAGTAATGGAGCTTAGATTATGATTCGATTAGATTATGTCTTAAGTAAATCAAAATCATGCTCTTTGTATGTGGCTATTGAGCCGAAATTTGTAAGTGTGATAAGTGTTTTGTGTTTGAGCTTTGGTAATGAAAATGAAATATGGATGTGTCATGAGTTATTGATATATGTGCATGGTTATTCGAATGATATCCGGGCTAAGTCCCAAAGGCTTTTGTGCTAGGTGACTATAACCGGACTAAGATCCGAAGCCATTCATGCGAGTTGCTATATCCGGGCTAAGACCCGAAGGCATTTGTGTTAGCGATTATATCTGGGCTAAAACCAGAAGGCATTTGTGCTAGCGACTATATCCGGGTTAAGTCCCGAAGGCATTTATGCTAGTGACCACATCAGGGCTAAGACCCGAAGGCCTTGTGCAAGTAGTTATATCCGGCTAAATCCCGAAGATTACTTAAGTTTGGGAATAAGCGATCTGCTGTAATAATTTCAATTAATACGCTCGTAAAATCTCAACAACGAGGTATGTGTTGTACATGCATTGGATTAATTGATTCCTCTTAAATAGCATTCGCTCAGTCGATTAAGGAGCTTCCGGTTTTTGGTTGAGTTGATCCCTTATGTATGAATATAAGGGTTGGAAATGTGAAGTAGGACTGATTTTTGAGAATATATGTGTATATGAAATTATCCGTTTAGTTATATGAATGCTATACTTCAGTTGAGCCTAATGCCATTGCTCAAAACTTACTAAGCATTAAATGCTTACTCCGTTCTTTGAATCTCTGTTTTATAGATTTTGGTTCGTCAGCTATCGGACTCGGGAGTGTCGAAGTCGAAGTCGCCCACACTATCAAAGCCCCTTTTGGTACACTTTTGGTTGAACTTTGAAATGGCATGTATAGGACTACCCTTTTTGTTGTTGGTCATGGACCCTTTGGTTTTGTATAAATTTGGATAGCCATGCGAAAATGGCTTATATACACTTTGAGCTTAATATTATAATCGTCTTGTATGATGTTCATTAAGAGGTATGGAAATGTTTGGGAACGATTAGCCATTTGAATGGTTAATCATGATCATATTTTGTGCTATTTATGCAAAAGGGCTAGTTGAATCATGGAAACTATGTAATAGGTAAAGTCTACCTTAAAAATAGATGCTGATAGCAGCAGTGATGTGAATGTGAAAAATCAGTAAAAATAGTAGGAATGGAATTAAATAGTGAATAAATTATTTAATCGAACCTTGATGAATCTATTTTCATAGGAAAGTAACGAAATGATCATATGAATAGGATATTATGAGATATTTAAGTTTTCGTGAGACAGGGCCAGAACGGTTTCTAGATTCCCTGTTCCGACTTTGGAAATTCATTATAAATTAACCAGAGAAAATTAGAAGTCATGCCATATATGTATAGATTCCTTTTCGGGTCTAGTTTCTATAGAAATAAATGGCATTAGTATTGAAGCCCTGTACAAGGAGATATCCAAGTCGTAATGCGCAAAGGCAGTGTAGTCGAACCCTAAAACAGGGGAGACTTTAACTAATAAACTGTACTAATTGGCTCAACCAAAAATTCTAGAAAAATATTTGTACATGAACATATAAGTCTAGTTTCAGGAAAAATTTACAGAACTGGTTTTCAAGTTTTGGAACTCGAGATATGAATTTTAAGGTGACAGTGACGCAGTTAGCTAGCTCTTCTGGAAATTTAAAATGGACTGTGCAAATAAGTGATTTAAGTCTGCGAACCCCTCGTGTCTGACTCCGGTAACGGTCTCGGGTACGGGGTGTTACATTACTTGTTTGAGCTTTTGGATTTTTGGTGAAAGTGTATTTCTGGTGAGTGTTTTAGAATCACTACTCGTAGATGATTCATTATGTAATTGGGAATTTTTAGAGGTAGCCTAAACCCCTACTCTAAATTTCGAGAGTAAGTGTTGTCATGCCTATGATTAAATGTGATATATGTATGCTTGTGAAATTATGAAATTATGAAATTGTGAAATTGTGAAATTATGAACATATATGAGATGCTATGATATATGCTATAAGCTTATGATGACTGATTTGAAAGTGAATATGAGGGTGTGTTGTCCATGCCATGTGACATTAAATATGTGGGTATGTTATTCATGCCATGTGACAGTGTTTATAATGTGCTAATGATGTGAATATGCAGTGAATACGTGTGAAAAATTAGTAAGTAAATATATGATAATGTTGATATTTTGGCCTTGTGTTATTATGAGACTGTTGGATATAGTGGCATGCCATAGGATTGTGAATACTCACCTTTTTGATGTGATTTTGGGGTGTTGAGGCCTAGGGACAGTTTTCGGAGAGATAAGGGATTGTGAGCTAAGCTCCATTCACTTGGATATGTGTGTTTGGTGTGTTGGAGGGTGTTAAGTATATGCTTCACTTATGGGACATGTTCGACTCTATGAGTCATTTTGGTGTGTTGGAGATCAGTTTATCTGATACGAACTTGCTTCGGTGATGATTCGAGTCTTTTGTTTCCCAATCATTAAAATGGAGAAGTATCGTTCTTGAACAGAGTGTTGGTCGAATTCGGCTAAGTATAGCTTTAAACAAAAGGGGTATGTGATAGTTTAAGATAATTAATGGATATGGTTTGGTTTAACAAAGGAACTCGGGAGGTTTGAAAAATGGTAATATGGATGGTTCGAATGACTTTAAGGTCAAGAAAGAACTAGTACTAAAATAGAGTACTAACCCAAATCTTATAGAACACTTAAAGGTGGATAGAAAGATAGCTAAACTGTGACCTACTATCTATATAGAGATAGGAACCAACAGGTATAAGGATAAACACCACACTCTATTTAAAAGTGATAAGTTTGGAAGGAATAGGATGATGCCAATAGCAAACTAGATAAGTCATGCTGAGTCTAAAACGAAATAGGAGAGTTGAAAAACTCACAAAATGTTATAAACATTAATCAAAGGATCAAAAGTCTTCTAACCAAAATAATGTCTTCTTACAATCTATTTATAAGCACTATTATTACTATTCAAATGCCTATTTGTGACCTTTCACCTTCAGCAATTAACTAAGGTTTTTACAAGATTTAATTTCGTTTTTAAGTCATGTAGGGAAGCCAATAGTCATGTCTCTTCACTTGATTCTGGTGTAGATGAAAAGGCATGTCTCTTCACTTTATTGATGACTTAATGAACCCATAATGTGCTGATTGGTGTCCCTTTATCTCCCTCAAACTGAATGTCAAAAGACTTATGCATTCATCTCTTTAATTGTCTCCATAACTAGCTTTGAGTGCACGAAACTGATCAGACTTGAAAAGTCACTCTTGGTCCATTTGAACAGCCACCATAATGAGCTTTGAAGGCTTGAAAAATGTTCAAAACCTGGAGATCCAATTAGCCATATGAATAGTCCCCTACAAGGTAGATAATTAAGCATTAAAGACACGCATAAGAATCAGCAAACTATAAATACTCATACACAAATTTATTAATGAACATGCAACTCAAATCACCTTATTTAAAATGAAAATAAACACACTTTAATTTATGTAGTAAAAAGTAACGACCAATTTAAATAACATACTTATATAAACAAACTCAAACATATTTAATAACTAAGATGCTTAAATGCATGGTTTAAGATGTAAACTAAATGAACAAATGAGTTACTTAATGCATGACTTAATTTAATGATGCAAACTTTAACTAACATGGGAATTACATAATGCATGTCATAATTTATGATGCAAACTTAACTTACATGAGAGTTACATAATGCATGACTTTATTAAATGTGAACACATATTAATGGTGTTCAAACTATGACATAATTAAATACTCATACTAATGATGTTCAAACTATGACATAATTAAAGACACAAACTAAAATAACTAAAGTAACCAAAATAAATGAATCAAAGTCCTTATTTTCCAGTAGCCAAATTAACAAACTAAAATTAAAAACTTCATTTTGTACTTGGGCCCCTCGAGTTTAGCCCAATCTCAGTGTCGACAAGTTGGGTCGTAACATGATGCGACCGGGTTCACATCAGTATCCGATGAGTGGTGATAGAGTCCACTTTATGTTTCATATCCTCAATAGCCAAACTATCTTATAAAATGTGACTGAAGGTGATTAAATATGATTAATATGTGTTGTAATATATGCTTAAATATTCATCTGATTAATGTGTAAATATTCATGAAAGATGATTAAATGTGTAAAACATGACATAGGTGTAGAAGATGTTATGATTATGTTGCATGTCTACTTTGTCGATGCACAATGACTTGTTTGTGTAGTGGTTATTCTGAGCATTCACTAAGCTTGTTAAGCTCACCCATTCCTTTTCAACCATTGCAGATAAGTAGTGCCGGTGTGAGTGGTATGGTCTCGAGGGGTGATCCAAGCCAAAGCTTTAGTTGCTATTTGTAGGTGTTCTTTTAATTATTTTTATTTTTGGGAGTAAAAGGCAATGTGGTAGGTTTTATGTCAGTTTTGCTAAGATCTTTAGTTGATTGCATGCATATTAAGCTTGATGATTTGTGGACTTAAAATATGATGTTTGGGACTACCATTTGGGACATTTTGGTGTTTATATTATAAGGTAATTGATGTATGATGTTTAGAACTATATTGGTATAAATTATATATTGATATATGCTATGTTTTTATGGTATGAAACAGAGGTATCAATATTCAGGTTTAAAAAATGATACCTCTGTGATTTTCAAAAGTGCAATATTCAGTTTTGAAAATTGGTATCAATATTTTATCACGAATATTGATACTCAGGGTAAAGTTATCTATAATTTTCTGTAGTAACGATATTTCCTAATTGTTGGGTTTTTAAAAAGAGAAATAGTAATCTAGTTTGGTATCAATTTTCCAAGCGATATCAATACCACTTGAGAGAATTATCGATACCTACGTAATAGTTTTGGGAAATTTTGTTAAGTGGTCTTAATGCAAGTTTAGTACTTTTTTTATGTTTATTTAATGAATGCTTGACATGTTTTATCGATAAAAAGTAATGACTTACAATTAATATGAATGCTATGTTAATATACTATGTTAATAAAAGAAAAAAAAGATACATGTGTACTAACGTGACGATTTGAGATAATCATGACGCGAGACAGTGGTGTAGCACCTTAGCACTTGGGCTTGACAACCAGGCCAGGTTTAGGTTGTTACATCAGCCACTTGGAAAATGATAAGTCCATCTTGGAGGAAAAACTCATAGGCGAAGAGGAATGTCACATTCTAGAGTTGGATAGGCTATGTTAATCCCACAAAGAAATCTTCAAAAAGTTCTCGGAGGACACTCAGAAAAATCTTGTTAAGGCCTTGCCAGAATGGAGTCTAATTTGATTTTGCACGCCGAAGTGGTTGCAGGTCCCTTAGATACTTCCTCAAAGACATTCCCACCAGTTTTCTTAACTTCGATGTTTACCAACCAGTGGGCGAAGAGTGGGAAACATTCTAGAAGGAATGAAAGCAATTTAACAACTTGTTCCTTACTAGCACACCCGATATTGAAGATAATAGGGAATGCTCATCATCCAAAGATCAAATTCTAGAGGACACCTTTCCAACCAGATCCCAATTAAGCTTACCAATCAGCCTCGTGAGGGGGAAGACTAAGATCTAATTTCTTGAATTCTGTACCTTGCTTTATTTTATCTTTCATTTTGTAAATCTTTGAACAATGTAATGTTTTCTTCTCTTTTAATGCATCATTCTTCACCTTTTTCTTCTATCTTATTTTCATTTCTTTATATTATATACACATAAACAATACTCACTAGGCATACTTGAGAGACTTCGCTAGGCTTAGCGTGCTATGCATACATGGCTTCTTCATCTTTCATCATCCGAGAATCGGTTGAATCTAGGCTCTGATAACAAAACTTGTAACACCCTCAACCTGATCTGATTAACCAGTTCCGAATCTCGAGAGTTACGTCATAATATAGACTTACACTTAACATATTCATACAACTTTAAACAATACATCTTATTTAGTAACATTGCCCAACAAATTTTCATCTAGCCTACAAAGTGTCATTACAATCATTTGAACAAGACTTTTCATGCAGTTAGTCCTTACAAATACATAGAACCTGTTTATTCTACCTATAATTAATATTACTGGCAACATTTATATTACTAATACATTCTATACATACCATAAGGCTTATAAACAATTGCCGTGACTTATCTACAATATTTCCATCAAACTTAACGTGCTACTACCCTTGCTCTGTATGCATAACAACCCATCTCACCACTCCTTTGGTGTAGCCTTGGTGTCGTCTCTCTTGGTGTAGCCCTTAATTCACTGATTTGAGATAAGAAGACAAGAAGGTAAGTTCAATAAAACTTAGCAAGTAAACCCTAATTGACTTGAATTGTATTTGAGAATATCTATCTCCTTGCTCTTATTCTTTAACTTGACTTTGGCGAATGCGTCCTTGGATTCTATTCATTTTACTATTGGTGTAAAGTTTCGTTCTTTGATTCACCACTTGCGTTGGTGCATTCTAGTCTCATTCTTCTTACCATGTTATTATACTGGGTTCCTCTTCACACTTCTTAAGGAGTCTTTCTTACAGAGTTCACCATACTTATCGTTTTTTCAGAAGACTTCGTACGTCGCTTATCAGAGGTTGCCATAGGTTCCTTTCTTTTCATTCAAAGTCTGCCATGGAGTTATTCTTTTTAGAGATAGCTACAAGGGCTTCCTTATCTAGAGATTGCCACAAAGTCATCCTTTTCATTAAGTACTCGCCACAAAGGCTTTCCTTCAGAGCCTTGCCACAAAGGTGTCCCTTAAAAGGTTCACCACAAAGGCTTACCCTTCCGGATTTTTTCCATAAAGGCATCTTGTACATCTAGTACTCGCTACAAAGGCTTTCCCTTTTACAGTTGTGCCAGAGAGACTTTCCTTTGACAGAGATCATCACAAAGGCCTTTCCTTTCCTGGTGATTTAGGCAATAAGATTTTTTTTAGGCTCACACTTAGTGGGGTTTTCCTCTCGTCATCCTGGGGCACATATAGAACCACATTAGGTAATAACCTTCCTTAATTTCCCCCAAATGATGTCATAACCCACTAGTTACGGTCTAACAAGTTATGGTCTTCTTTCTATATGCTGTCATTACCCACCAATTATAGTATTACATGATATGGTCCTTCGGTGCCATGGCCATTGACTTGTCCTTTCAAAGATTCGTGTTTTTCATCCCGACGTACCCATTTAGTATTACACATTTTTATGCTTACCATATGGACATGCACTTCCTATTAATTGATAAAGATCTAGGGGCTCACTTGATTTAGATGTTTAGCAGCTTGGGCTCCAGGCCTTAGGTCTTCTTAGAACTACACGACCACTGCCTTGTAAAAACAGAAGATTTTCCATTAACACCTATCCCAATAACATTTACAATCATCCAACCCAGAAAATTCTCAAACAGAGCCTTATTTCTTCTTGCACTCCTACAAATCTACTTTTGTAAAGCAATAAAACTTACCTTGGCACAGAGAAATCACTGATAAAATTTTAGGGTCTCAGATCCAGCTTAAAGAAATACTATTTTTTCCTTTAGTATTTTAAAGAGACAATAAGAGAACTCTCTCTATTCACACTTGAATACTTATTAATATAATATAAATCTTCATTGAAACTTGACAAATATCACATCACTATTGAATTGTCTTATCAAATTATACAACTACTGAGAAACCTATTAAGTGTTTCTTTTTCTCTTTTAACTATCCTAGTTCACGTCTAGTTAGTTCTTAACCGACTTACTTTGTAACTTAATTGGTATGTGACCATAGTAACGGCAGTACCATTCTATCAGAGTAACTCATATCCTATAAATCATGTTACTTAGCCAAAATTCTCATTCTTCTAACCTTAGTAAATTGACATGGGACCTTCATTTCTTGTATTTATTTTGGAGTTCGCCCACACTATACACCAAAATGCATTTGGGAGAATACTACTCCGCCAATCATAATTCTCTAAGACTACACTCTAAATCTCCTACCTGCCAATCCCGAGGTGTAATAAGTGTGCTCAAAGAATTCTTATTATAACACCCTTTACTGTATCTGACACCGAAACAGGGTACGAGGCATTATCGGACTTAAACGTAAACAAACATACAAATCGAGACATAAATTTCCATTCAAATTTCAAACTTTTCACATACATTCAAATCGTCCCTATAACGAGCCTATGAGGCCCAAAACATCCATAGGAAGTGGTTTGAGACTAAATCGAGAACTTTAGAAAATTTCACAATACTTAGAATTTTTTTTCATCAAACAGGGGTCACATGCCCATGTGGCTTGGGACACGCCTATGTGGGCAAGCCATGTGGTCACACACGCTCGTGTCTAGACCCCGTGTAACTCTCTGTTCATCATCTATGAACAAAAAAAGTCACACGGCCAAGGCACACGCCCGTGTGCTTAGGCCGTGTGGTCTATTTTATTTTCATAATTTTTTATTAAATAGGTGCAGACTTCACATGCTCAGGGTGCACGCCCGTGCCTGAGGCCGTATTGTCTACACGGATGAGACACATGCCTGTGTCTCTGTCTGTGTGCTCGATACTGAACATTTTGTTTTGCAACAATTAAGTGTAGGGGACACACGATCGAATCACACACCCATGGGGCAAGCCGTATGTCACACACGGCCTAGATACACGCCCACGTGGACAAAAATAAGGCTATTAACCAAGCCTTTTTCCATCCTTCTATGCATAACCTACACAACAACATATGATACCAAATCCAAGCATATACATTCAACCTAATCAGCCACAAACAAGGCATCCACACATCATTCACATATTATCATCTATCACATGCAACCATCACATGCTATTCAACTCAAACCATACAAATTTCCACATCCATGAAAAGCATCATCATATGCATATACTTAAATCAATAATAGCCAATTTCAATGGCCATTTACAAAATGAATTATCAACCAACATAAGCCAACACATTTGGCCAAATCATTTAAGATACATAACAAAAGACCAAGTCCCTATACATGCCATAACTCAAAACAATAAAATCATTAGTACCCAAAATGATAGCTTGATAGTGTGATAGGATCTCCGGTGATCTCCAACCCGAGCTAGCTTAATAACCCTATAAGATATGGGAAAATAAGGGAGGGTAAGCTATACAGCTTAGTAAGTCCGTACGAAAATAATAAGCAATTTTTACCAATCTTTTAACAAGTCCAACAATTTAAACACACAATAATACAAATTGCTATAAATCTCACAATTATAGTTTTAATTAGTCACAATGTTTAGTTATAATTTTAATTAGTCACAATGTTTACTTT
The DNA here is from genome assembly GCF_007990345.1 of Gossypium hirsutum. NCBI lineage: Eukaryota > Viridiplantae > Streptophyta > Magnoliopsida > Malvales > Malvaceae > Gossypium > Gossypium hirsutum. Next base: position 81,543,012 of record NC_053434.1, on the reverse strand, counting down.
AACAACTTATAAGCATAATTTAACATATCTAGGCATTAGCCTAAAACCGTAATCTCTCCTTTGTAACATATTACAGTAAATAACAAATCATTTCAGACCTCATAGTAAACATGCACATTAATTATAGGTATTAACATTTCAATCATATATTTTAACATCCTTCAATTGTTTAAAGCTCATATCTTCTCATACTTCTGTAATCTTTTTAGTAGGCAATTATGCTCGTCTTTCCTTTTTCTCATATTCGATAAATCAAAATTTGTGTGAATATAACATGCTATATCATAACTCAATTTTTGCCCAAAAGCCAAGTACACAATCGCCAACCGAATTTACCATGTATTTCGTACATCACAAGTATAAATCAATAATCACAAGGTTTCCACAAAATCATTCTCATGGAAACCATGAACTCACAATATCATGAAGTCAATGCTTATAAACTTATATACATACCTGTACAAATTCGTAATACTTACATGCTCTTTCTCTTCTTTGACATACCCATTAAATTAACCGTTGAACCACTTGGAATACTAAAGGATACTCGGGAATCTCATACACACAGTATCATACCAATGCCATATCCCAGATATGGTCTTACATGAAATCTCGAATCGATGCCAATAGCCCAACTATGGTCTTACACGAAGTCTCATATCGATGCCACATACTAGCTATGGTCTTACACAAAGTCTCATATCAATGCCATATCCCAGATATGGTCTTACACAAAGTCTCATCTCGATGCCATATCCCAGATATGGTCTTACATGTAACCTCAGTAACCCTAATGTCATGACATTTCTATCCTATCTATTCCTAAGGTTCAACCGGGATTTTCGTTGTATTGAATCTTTGTCGGTCATTTCTATAGTATTGTACTTAATAGCATTCACATTTCATTACAATAATATAGCATTTACCACATTCATATCAATTAAGCATTTATACATTTATAATTTAATGCTTATTAAACGCACGAACTTACCTCGAAATAGAAATGGCAAAAAGGACATAATCGTCAAATACTCATTTCCCCCCCGTTCTAATTCTGAATCTCGTTTTTCTTGATCTATAATATCACAATTAACTTATTTAATCATTATACTATTCAAATCCTCCCAAAATCACACTATGACAAAAATTACATTTTTACCCCTAAAGTTTCACATTTTTACATTTTAGTCCCTAGGCTCGTAAAATGAAATGTACTCAATTTCTTTAATACCCATGACTGGCCAAACCTTATACATGCTTATAACAACCCACATTTTTCTTTAATTCACATTTTAACACCTATTTTACAACATTTTACAATTAAGTCTTTTTAGGCATTTTCATCGAAAATCACTTAGCAAAAGTCATTTATCATACATCAAACATACATTTTCTACCATTAGACATCAAAATACACAAATATCCATCATGGGAAAAATTTTAGACCTTGATTATTTCTTAAATTAGAGGTAGAAATAGATAGATCATGTTATGAGGATTTCAAAAACATAAAAATCATTAAAAACGGATTTAGAATGGATTGACAATCGAGCTTGGAAGCTTGAAAAACCCTATACATGGTTTCTCCTTGTAAAATTCGGCCATGGGAGGAAGATGGACAAAAATTGGCTTTTAATTTGGCTTTTTACTTCATTTAATTACCAAAATACTAAAATGCATGAAAAACTTTAGAAACATACCTAACCATGTCCATTTTTGTCCAACAACTTAATGAATGATCTAATTACCATTTAAGGACCTTCAATTTAAAATTTCATAACAATTAGACACCTCTAGCTTATAGAACTCAAGTTTTGCACTTTTTGTAATTTAGTCATTTTGACTAAATTAAGTGCCCAAACGTCAAAGTTTTTGAACAAAATTTTCACGGAATCATTCCATAAAACTGTAGACCATGAAAATGTAATAAGAATAATTTTTTTACGTCAGATTTATGGTCTCAAAACTACTATTTTGACCAACCCCAAAACCAGGCTGTTACACTCATTCTAGGCAAGTTTTTAGCACTACACACCCTCAAAACTTTCCCCTTAATGTCCTATTTCTCATGAATAGTATTCAAACATCAGGGCTTTGTCGAGTGGGATGTTACAAAACTAAGTAATGAGCTACTAAGGTCAATGTGAGTCTTAACTCCAGTAAATAGTAATAAAAGGTAAATATAACTTTCAAGCTAGTAAATATACAAAATATAAGAATAGTACAGAATTACATAGTTTATGCAGTACATGAACATGTTAATGCAGTGTTTTAAAAAAAAGTCCTACCCAACTCTGTTACATACTATAATAAGAGTTTCCCAGTAGTCTTCAAGCCAATAACTCACCAGTTTGTGGACAAGCCATAAGTAATGCAGATAAACTACCAGAAATGTGGACATGCCACTAGTATTGTAGACAAGCTACCGGTAATATGGACAAGCCACCAGTAATGCAGATAAATTGCCAGTAGTATGGACAAGCTACCAGTATTGTAGACAAGCCACCAAAATTGTAGACAAGTTGCAAGTACATCCTCCTTACATAATTGTCCCACTCCAATGCAATACGACATGCTTAATCAATATCAAAGAAAATATAGTAGAATATACATGATTTTAACATGTTATCAATGACAGTAACGATAAGCATGTGTTATCATGTGTTTAATTTTTCGGTATCAGAAATCATGATTTTAACATGTAATCATTTTATAACGAAAACAATGGCATGTCTTAAGCATGCAATCATCTTTATCAATTAAAAGGAACATGATTTATCATACTTTCAATATAAATATCAAATCAATGGCATGCTTTAACATCATAGTACATACAAACACCATCGAGTCATATAATAACATACACATATTTGGAAGTACAAAATTTTCATATCAGGATACTTACTTGTAGCCTATGCTTAATAAAAGATTTCAGTTCTGCCACAATTACTCATGGATTTGATTTATCATAAGTATAGCAATAGTTATGCAAATATTATTATTAAATATTTTTTGTATTATTTATGAACAAGTCATCCTTAATCTTTAAATGAGTTAGAACCCACACCTTGAATAGCAGTTCCGTTCACATGACTTCAATTCCCACACTCCAATGATGTAGATCTAGACTAAATCCTTTTGATTTCAAAGTCAACACCCAAAACGCACTCATATGTTAGATCGACTATTCAATCCCATATAGTTCTTTTATTAAAATCTAATAAGAAATACTTACCCAATTTATCTTCCAAACTGAGATTCAATCTTCTTATATCAAGAATTTAGTTTGGAGCGATTTAGATTTAAACCTGCACAAAAATGTAATATACATGTGAACATTAGATTCTATTCTTTACAAAGAAAAAGAGAGAATTAAGATTAGAAGAACTAACCACCACTTACATTACACCAACAATATTCGAAGATCTACGATAAAGAGAACTTGAATAGAGAGGGAGAATAGTGGCTATAAAAATAAAAATAAACTGAGTGAGAGGATGAACAATGATATTTCAAAATGAAAAGAAAGATGAAAGAATTAATAGCATAAAATTATGACCAAAAAGATGAAGAAAGGAGAAAAATTGAAGAAAAATGATGGGTGGCAATGGTGGTGGTACTGCAACTCGTCTGTAGTGTGGCGTCTAAACGACGACAGTGGAAGTCTGATGGTAGCAAGAAAAGGCTGAAAGGTGAGGGATGGTAGTGTAGTGGCGGTGATTTGGTGTTGCAACAGTCGTTGAATATGGTTATAAAGTGGCTAAAATGTGAAAAAGTGGTGGGTATTGGAAGAGGATAAAAAAAAGAAAATAGAGTAAAAGGGAAGAGAAACAAAACTTTTTGTTTGTCTAGATACAAGGGAGGAAAAAGGGGTCAAAGGGGAAGGTGAAAAAGGGCAAGGAGTGAAACATGGGAAAGAAAATGAAAGGAAGGGGAACATGGGAACTGGAAAGGGGGAGAAGAAATATATGGGAAGAAGGGTAGTGGAACGGGGGAGTGAATCTCCCGTGTATGTTAATAAATACGGGTGGCAAGGGGGTTTGACCAAAATATAATGCATAAATTAAAAATAAAAAATAAGAGAAGAGAACCGAACTTAAGTCACAAAGGAAATTTAGCTTGCTCTTAACGACTATGCTAGAACTCACTTTTGTTCATGAATTAATGATAACTAAATTTAAGTGGGATGTAAAAACTCTGCCTTATTAAAAATAAATTTCGTCCTCAAAATTTACCTTATCATAATAGATGGGGATATTATCGACGAATCGAGTCCTCCGGTTCCCAAGTAGTCTCTACCGTGTCATGACCTTTACTAGTGGAATCAATTTTTTCCTCAAAACTTTAAGCTCACATTTCAAGATCTGGATCGGTCCTGTGCACCTTAAACCCTAAATGAAAAATTTGGCCTCATTTCAATCTCTTCAATCAAAACCACATGAGATGGGTCAAATTGATACTGCATCAACATAGAGACATGAAACACATCATGGATACGGTCCAGCTCCGGAGATAACTCTAATTAATAAGACACGGGTCCAATCCTTCTAAGGGTCCAACAAACCTTAAGCTCAACTTACCCTTTCGACCAAACCTTAAAACCTTATTCCATGGTGACATTTTAAGAAATACCCGATCCCCAAGAATGAACTCTATATCTTTCCTCTTCAATTCTGCATAGGATTTTTGTCGATCCAATGTTGCTCTCAATCTATCATGAATCAGCTTAACAATATCCTTTGTCTCCTGAACTAAATCTGGACCCAGCATTTTCTACTCACCTAACTCAGTCCACCATAAAGGTGTCCTACACCTTCGACCCTACAGTGCGTCGTAGGGTGCCATCTAAATGCTCGATTGAAAGTTGTTATTGTATGTAAACTCTGCCAGTGGCAAATGCTCCTCCCAACTACCTCGAAAATTTATTACACAACCCCTTAGCATGTACTAGAAGATCTAAATAGCCCGCTTAGACTACCTATCAGACTGTGGATGAAAATTTGTACTAAAGTCTAGTCAAGTACCAAGAGCCTCATGTAGCTTCTTCCAAAATCGAGATGTAAAACGAGGGTCCCCGTCTGAAATGATAGATAGTGATACCATAGGCAATCTCACCATCTGTGAAATATATAATCTTGCCAACTTATGCAGAGAATAATATATATGGATCGATAATAATTTAATTGGCCTAGTCAATCTATTCACAATAACCCAGACTGAATATTTCTTAGTAGGTGTCAAGGGCAACCGACTAACAAGATATATAGTCATTCACTCCCACTTCTACTCAGAGATCTTAATAGGCTGTAACAAGCTATAAGGGAATTGGTCATCAATATTTACTTTCTGACACGTCAAACATTTTGCCACATAATTGGTTATCTTAGGCCTTAGACCTGACCACCAGTAAAGTTCTCTCAGGTCAGAGTACATCTTATTCCCTCTTAGGTGCATAACATAAGGGCTCCTATGCAATTCATGAAAGATAGAATGCCCCAGATCATTCACACCTTGAGTCTGGTGGATCTGAGTTTAGGACTATAACTATGAAGTTATCAGTTTGGCATAATGTAATATGCAATGTTACAATCTTCTACCGAATAGGAATACCGTGCATAGTAGTCATCGTAAATAAGGTTTTTATGTTACTCTTATTTTGTTATCTAATAGAAGGGTATATTAAGAGAAGTATAAGTCAATTGAGTTACTTCCATATGCATGGTTTGCCTAGTTTTTCTAAGTATTGTATTAGTTAGGTTTTGTAATGAGATCTTGTTAGAGGTTAACTGGGTTGACTAGTTAAATATCAATTATACAGGATAATCATTTATGTTTTTTTGGAACCTGTAGGTCATTAAGAAGGATAGATTCTAGATACAAATGAAACTTGTTAAGCTCCAATAAGAGAAGTGGGTTAATATATATGTGGGTGAGAAGGGTTTGTAGGGGAGTTTTCTTTTTCCTCCATTATTACTTTCTACTTCCTATTCTTAAATATAAATTCATTAAGCTGGAAGCTAAGGTTCTTGATTTAATTAGTGGTCATTCCATCTCTAGTTGTTGCAACTAGTTCGAGAAGGATGTTTGAGTCTAGAGCTTTGATCTTTAGTAGGTATTAGGTGAGTCTCCATCTTGACTCTTGCATGAAAATTATTCAAGTAAAAGTAAATATATACATATAAATGATAATGCCATTTCTAATAATTGATAAGTATATGAAGAATAGTAAATATGATATGTGTGCTATGATGATATGTATAAAGTCCTGTTGGAAAGAATGTTGATTGGAAAGTATGAAAATAAAGTTTGATATAAGGAAAAGTATGAATCAAACAGGTGTGTGAACAATATGGTAAGCGAATTATGAGTAATGGCCCTTTGTGAAGCCTCAAGTAAGGCAATTATAATGCTAACCAGGTTGCAAGATCACAATACAAAAGTAAGTGTAAGACTATGTGGTTTAAACCTATGAAAATATATGATATGAAAACACTCATGGTTTAGCCTCTAGTAAGATAAAGTCTGGATTGACAGATCACGACAGGAAAGTGTGTAAGTCCATGTGGCTAAGACCCATGGCATAATAATATATGATCATATGAATATTCATGGTGAAGTATTCGATAATATGTAATGGAACTTGCACATCACGACATGAATTTATGTATAAGTCCAAGATGCAGAAACTTATGTCACATTCTATGAATGTCCATCGGGACAGTAAAAACATGATTCCGTATATTTTTCTATATGGCGTGATCTGCTAAGTCTTGGTGGCGTATTTTGTATGGCCAATTTGATAATACTTGTATGATAGAATATGGTTATTTGCCCTTGTAATAAAATTTGTGTAAGTTCTGGGATCTCTTTGACAATTAGTTCTATGGTGAGTATCTGATAAGTTTAATATAAATTAGGTTATTTGATCTAGTAATAAAGATTCATAAGTTGTACGAGGTATATTTTGAATGAGAAATTTGTCTATATTTCTAAAGGAAATTTGCCATAATAGTCTATCAGATTAAAAATTGAGCATATTCAAATTACAAAACGTAGGAATGTTCGTTAATACGAATTTGGATTACACTGTGAAAGATTGAGATATGATTTATCTGATATCTGTCACTAGTGAGTAGTATCATGTCTTATTAGGGGTAGTTAGAATCTAAGTTTTCAGTAAATCTAGTATTCTTATGTTGAGAAATATAGATGTTTGGATTTCTTCTGTATGACCTAGAAGGTTCCTCATCACTATTAGTATGTACTGGGTAAAATCAAGGTAGGAACTATTGAAGATCTAGTTTAGCAAATTCAATTAGAGAATCTACCAAATGTAAGATCTGTAAGTAGTATTTTCCAAGAATAGTACTTGTTATGAACTGTACTAGAATAAATGTCGAAGGTTGTTTGAAAAGAAGAGAAGAGGTAGTGCATGTGGGAATTAGTTGTAATAGTCTGATTTAGACCCTAGTCGGAATAGTGGTTTTAGGACCAAAAATTCTAGTCAAAAAATATTTTAATATTATTTTCCGTGCTTATTATATGTGAATTAGTATTTGTGAAAATTTCGTACGAAAATTTAATCGTTTGTGTACCCAATTTGATAAAAGGGCCTAATCGCGTAAATTGTAAAAGTGGCCTTCTATTTGCTAAAGTGCTTAATTGATGTGTCTTATTAAATGTGAAGTCCTTAAGATGCAAATAGACCATTAGCTTAATGGATGGACATAAATGGTCTTATGTTTAATGATTAAATGGTTTTATATCAAAGGGTAAAATTGGTATTTCGTTAATATGATAATTAAAATAAAACAAAGGCATGATAATAGTCATTTATGTTCATCCTAACTGAAATTGAAGAAGGAAAATAAGGTTTTAAAGTCTTTAAATATTCGGCACTTGCAAGCATCAATTAGGTATGTGTTTTTGTTCAGCTTTTGATAATTTCTACATTTTTGTGATCGTTGCTTTATGTTTTACTAAGCCCATGTCTCAATTTCTGATTTTTTTGATGATTTTGAGTTATGCCATTGATGAAACTATTAGTTTTATGAAGTTTGATGATAGTATATGGAAGCTTGATGTTGGGTTAACATGTTTTATCTTTGAATTTTTGACGAATTTGAATAATTTGGGCTAAATTGTAAAAATGAGATTTTGAGGGACTAAAATGTGAAATAAATGAAACATATGGACTTGTATGAACACTATGAGAATTCGGCTAGGCATGTGTCCAAAGGAATTTTGTGTATTTTGTGATTTTTGTGATTAGGGACTACAGTGTAAAAATGTAAAAATATGAGGGCTAATTTGTAAAATGCCCTAAATGTTTGTTTGTGGATTGATTTGATTGATTTGGTGAATAAAAGAGTTAAATTTGAATTTATATAGATTAAGAACCAAAGAAAACAAAATTAGATCGGGGAAAGTCGAAAGTCGTCGAATAGCTGTTTGTTTCTGTTCATACCCGTACGAGGTAAGTCTATATACAAATAAATATATTTGAAATGGTTTATTTATGCTTATATGCTATTGAAAAATGATGAATGGCTTTATGCCTTGCATATAAGACATCCAAAAAGCCCCGTACGAACCTTAGGAATAGTAAGGATACATATGTCATGACATAGGATCCGATATGTGTTTTCGTGTAAGACCAAGTCTGGGACGTTGGCATCGTATTTGATTTCGTGTAAGACCCTGTATGGGATAGTGGCATCAATATTTGATTACATGTAAGACCACGTCTAGGACGTTGGCGTTGTACGAGCTTTCTGAGCTATCTGCGTATCCTTATGATTTCGAACGGTTCAACGGGCATTCTAAGAAAATAGATAACTATGTGAATTTGTATCGGACTCATGTACATTTGAATTGTATACCATGTTTGAGAATGAAAGGTAAATATATGTACCTTGGTGATTATATGATATAAGTATGAGTTGCTATGAGAATAAGTTATGATATGTATATGTGAATCATGTTCAAGTGAAATAGAAGAGATATATGGCTAAGTGAATGTATTTTTCCTTAAATTATATGCATGAATTGATGTTATTTATTAAGTTTATTTGTATATGGCTTACTAAGCTTTTGAAAGCTTACTTTGTGTGTGTTTGTATTGTTTTATAAATACTGTAGCTATCGGGAGCTCGGGGATCGTCGAGGATCATCACCACACTATCAAACTCTATTTTGGTATATTTTGAAAGTGTAAATATTAAGTATGGCATGTATAGACTAGAGGTAGCTGAATATGTAACACCCCAAACCCGGCCTAGACGTTATGGCCGAATCTACAATGTCACATTGAGGTGTATTCTGTAGAACATAGTTCCGTTGAAAAATTCATTCTATAATATAACCTCGTTGTGATCTTTATGAAAACTTTAGAATAGCTTGCTCCTTGTTAAAACCCGTGTTGGTTTAGCAAAGTGTTAATCATATTAGATTGTTATTGCATTTAAAAAAAAAGGTTATTGAGGAAGCTTTTAAAACTATGTTGCAATAACGTGGTGTTTTGAAAAGCATTTATCTCTTTGTAAATCTGCGGCTCACTACTAACATATATGATTCAAAGTAATTAAATCCCAAAATCAAAATAAAAACTTAAAAAGGCCTTATTACAAAACAAAGACCCAAATTAAATTACTTATAAATTAAAAGTTTAAAAAGAAGCAAAAATGGTTGTGTGGCCACCATCGAGTCTCTCGCAACATCGATCCGCCTAAGGATTACCTGCGCAAAAAAGTAGAAGGGTGAGTTTAAGTAAACTTAGTGTGTAAACCTTTAAAAATAGTTAATTAGACAGTAGGCAGAAACAGCTTGGGCCTAAGCCAGTTTCAGTGTCAGTCCAGTATCAGTCAGGGATTTAGCCCAACACAGTATCAGTAACGGTGTGTGCCTTAGCCTAATTCAGTAACAGTAACAGAAATGCAATCAGAAGTGTTACCTATCCATCCTCTACACTCCACTCCGTCCAACCCTACACTTTATGTGGGATTAAATCGACCCACCCATCCCTACACTCCAGAATATAGCACCGATTGCGGCACTAACAGTATTTGCAGTAGAGCTGCCATATAGTACACTTCCTCCAAATATATCAAACCTACCCCCATGCAACATGTCATGTCATAACATCATACGTGTATGTAAAAATGTCATGCTCGAATACAGTATACATATCATAGGGGTACATCTGTCATTTCATCAGTATGAGGTCTAAGTGTACTTACCGACCCAACAGTAGGTCCAGAGTCATCTCGGGTGACTCATGCAACCTTAACGGTCAAATAATGAAAATGGGCCCAAAGCCCATAACACGGCCCATATGGGCCTACACGCTTGTGTGGCCCACAAAGCCCAATAATGACCATAGCCGTGTAGCCACATAGCCTGGCCTAATAATCTCCACACGTCTGTGTGGTTTACCAGTATGGGACCCACGAGCCCGTGGGGCCACTCGGCCCATTTTGGCCCAACGTGGCCCAAAACGGCCTAAAACCATGAAATCGTTCATGGTGGCCTCTTTAGTCAAACGCCCACGTTTTATGCGTTCGGGTTACCACATGAGTGGGCGCACGCTCATTTAGTGTCTATAGTCATACTTTTTCGGCTTTTGCCGATCTACGTTTATAGTAGTGTGGATACCACCTGATGTGATTTGATGTTAGTTGATGCTCCGAATACTCTTGTCCTGAAATAGCATTTAATCAATTACTTAACTTATGTTTCCAAATGGAGCCTAACGGAGTTCCCAAATTGACACAATCCCCTTACCTGAAATCGGTCATAAGGCCCTTAGTTCCTAGGAGGCGTGCCAATCAATTCCAATCACCACCCACACAAAAGTTTCACCTTAATAATAAATCCATAATTGGAGTATAACACAATCTCCACACTTACCAACAACAAAAAACTGAAAAAAAGATTGATCTGAAACAATACATAGGGGTAACGATCAAGATGAGAAGAAGAAGGAGATGATGCTCAAAACTATGAAACCGAAAGGAAAAAGAAAAGAGGCAGAGGCTTACCTACTAGTATTCAGCCAAAGAAAATGATTGAGTGAGAGGGAAGACCAAGTATTCGGCAAATGCAAGGTAAAGAGAGGACAGAGTTAAGTGAAAAAGAAAAGAGGGAGAAAAAAGAAAAGAAGGGGAATCGATTAAGAGTTAGGAGTTAAAAGCCGAAGACTTTGAGAGAGATGAGTGGTGAATTCAACCAAGAACACAAAGAGAGCACGAGAGAGAGATCGGTTGCTAAATAAGTAAGAAAGAAAATAAATCAGTCAAGAAGGCACAACAATGATAAGCAAAGCTGAAATATACCTGAAATGAAAAAAAACCCGACTAGTCAAGGTAAAATTTAGCTACCAAACAAACGACAAAAAAAAAGGGAGAAATGATGTAGAAGGGGAAAAAAGCTACCGAAAAAAGAAAGCAAAACCAGAACAAATTCGGCACCAAGGAAGTAAAAAACCAAAAAGAATGACCAACCCCCCAGTGATTGCTCAAAACTAAAAATTGCAAGGAGTGGGAGTCCCAAATCGGCACACCCTTTTCCACTCCTTTCAACTTTCCTAAATTCTCTCCCCATATCACTGCTAAGATCACTCAACTTTATCCCACCTAACCACATCCTCACTAGCCGAAATTCCCTCCAACAAGTTCCCAGAATTCGGCCACCACTCCCATACTCCTCAAACACCCAATTTCAGTCCAACTACAACACGTCCCCAGTGTCAGTAGCAAAATAAAATACTCTTTTGCGTCACCAAGCCTCGAACCCCAGACCCCAAGGAACACTCCACTCACCATTATCCCTTAGACTAACAGGCATTTTATAACTTACAATACCTATATTTATTTAAGAAGCCTACAGAATAGAGATAGGGTTAGTTCAAGTAAAAACAAAATTTTTGTATAAGCCAAGGCTTGAACTCAAGACTTCTCCAACACTCATCAGGACACATAACCACTGAAGCATGCATTTATGCCACACAACATACAAAAATAAATACTTAGATTTTTAGGTGTTACAGAATATGTTTTGTGAAATGTATATTTAGCCATGTGATATGCCTTAACTATGGTTGAACGTATAGTTTGATTTTGGTATATGATATGTGATGCAAATTATGCTTATGTGATGTGTTTATGAATGACCAAATGAAATGGTCAATTTTGGTAAGTTTTGGTATGTGCATATTTGAGAAGTTGGTAAGTTTATAGCATGTGATTGAATGAAGTAAAATAAGGTTACGAAACAAATGGTTAGATATGATTTTGTCTTATGTTTTGACATAATTTGGTATGACTATTAAGCATGAAATTGGTTGATAATGTTATGGCATGATTGGAGTATGTATTGGTTAAGTGGATGACCATTTGGTCCCAATTTGATGATTGTAGGGAGGACCCTTAGTGGGTGGCAAAATGGCCTTGTAAATGGCCCATTTTTTCCCACACGGGCTGAGACACGGGCTTGTGTCTCAGCCGTATTGCTCGAGGGTCATTTTGAAATGAGCCTAGCTGATCACAGGGCCACACACACAGACGTGTGCTAGGCTGTGTGGCCAAGTCAGTTTTGACCACGGGCTAGACACACGGGCGTGTGGTCAACCCTATGGCCATACAGTAGCCTCCCTAATTTTCCAATGGCCTAACACACGAGCGTGTCTTGTAGTCGTGTGGACAAGTCAATATGTATGCCCTGTTTTGACATGGTCTAGACACACGGGCGTGTCTAAAGCCGTGTGAGGCACACGGGCATGTGACCTTACAACTTTGAAAAAAATGTTGAAGTTTTGAGAAATTTTGTATGAGCTCGGTTTAGTCCCGTCCCCTTTCTAAAGCATGTTTAAGGTCTCGTTGACCTATGTAAGGGACTCTGTAATGATTTATGATTATATGTAAATTATGTTTGTTAATTATTTGTGAAATGTTCCGATTTGTCAAGTAATGCCTTTAACCCTTGTCCGGTGATGGATATGGGTTAGGGGTCTTACATCAGTTGTATAGTAAGCGAAAAATAATAAGTAACGAATGGTAAGTGGCGTATAGGTATGTATTGTTATCCAACGATAAGAAGGGTATCCACCAAAGGCAGAAATGGGTAATTCAAATATTCAAGATGATTAATTCAACAAGAATGGTTTAAAGGTATTTAATATTTAAACTTACTAAGTTAGTGTAACTTATAAATGTTATATTTATGTTTAAGGTATAATTGTAAGAGTGGGTACGCAAGGAGGGATTGCACAAAGAATGTGCCAAGAAAGTGACAGAAAGAGTTATTATGCATACAGTGGGCTTCTTTGGATAGTGGTCTATTATAGGATTATGCTATGAGAGTCTGTCCTTAGCAAACTTTTGGTGTTGTAATAAGTTGTAACTAGTTTGATGTATTATTATTTTATTTTTAAATACCTTTCTTTATTTCTTTGATATTGAGCCATTAAATAAATTCGTAAGAAAAATGTTTTAAATAAGGAGTAACCGTTAACTATTTTGAAATTTTACTAAGTTATGAGTAGTAACACCTGAGATCCAGACCCACTGAATCGGGTCAGGTTCAGGGCGTTTGTAACGCCCCTTACTCGTATTCAATGTCAGAATAGAACACGAGGCATTACCGGACGTACATCGCATGTAAACATACAAATCAAGTCATAAATTTGCATCCAAATTAAAACCATTTGTATTTAATCATAAAGTCCCTAATACGAGCCTACGAGGCCCAAAACATGCTTTGGAAGTGGTTCGAGACTAAACCAAGCACTTAGGAAAGTTTTACAAACTTCAAAAATTTTTGCTATGAATAGGGGTCACACTCTCATGTGGTTTGGGACACGCCCGTGTCCCTAACCCGTGTAACTCTCTGTTTTGTAAAGCATGAACAAATTGAAGTTACACAGCCAAGCCATATGCCCGTGTCCTAGGCTGTGTAGTTAATTTAATTTTCATAAAATAGGTGTAGACTTCACATGGATGGGACACACGCCCGTACTTGAGGCCGTGTCCGTCACATGACTGAGACACACACTCGTGTCTCTGCCCGTGTGCTCAATTCTGAGCATTTTATTTCTCAAAACTAAGGTGTAAGGGACACAGGTCCAAAAGACATGTCCATGGGGCAGACTGTGTGTCACACATGGTCTAGACACACGCCCTTGTGTCTACCCATGTGGACAAAATAAAGGCTATTTACCAAGCCATTTGTCACCCTCTTTTGCACATACACACCCACAATCTTAATGGCATAAATCTTGGCATATTTAGTCAACCAAAACATCCACAAACAAGGCAAAATCATGTCATTCCATTATCCACACTCAACATATTTACAACATCATATTTTGTCAAAGAAAATCATACCAAACTCACATTCTACAAGTTACAATATGGCTACTAATAACATGCATAGTTTTACTTAGTTTTCCTAGCATACCCATAAGCCAATCTTATCCATTCAACAACGAAACCATTAAGCCACATTTAACCACTTACTAAACATTTATGAACCACATCACACAAGAGATAATTGCACATGTATGCATATATCAATATATATAAGCTTACAACCAATTCAACCAAAATGAGCCAAGTTACATGGTCAATTACCAAAACAAGCATATGACTATTACAAGCCAATACATTTGGCCAAATTCATAAAGACACACATAACAAAATAACCAAGTCCCTATACATTCCATATTCTCAAAATGTTTAAAATCATCGGTACCTAAAATAATAGTTTGATAGTGTGATGCGAACTCCGATAATCTCCAACTCAAGCTAGCTTGGTAACACTATAAAACATAGAAAATAAAATGGAGTAAGATATATAGCTTAGTAAGCTCGTCTAAAAGAAATAAGCTAACCTTACCATACATTAACATGAAAGTAATTTAACATAAGATAATACAAATTACCAAGATCTCATGATCATAATCCACTTCTTTCACAACTTACCTTGAAATTCTCATTTCATGAATTAATAATCGAAAGCTTTAAGTACATCCCTGTACCATCTCGTAATAATTTCATTCTTAGTCTCATCATTGTTATACCCAATGAACCACTCGGAATAATAATGTCAGATACTCGGGAAATCTTGCACACAAGGTGCCACGTTTGTAGCCATTAGTACCTCTATCTCATAACACATATGCTCACTCTTGAGCCATTAATAAGCTTGCTCACACAAGATGTCAGTCAAGACGTAGCTACTCAGTGCAGCTCACACAAGCTGTCGAGTAATCCCAACATATGTCAGCATACTCAGCCATCGGTAGGACGTACAGGACCAGCACCCAGATCACATAACATAAAATCTTAGTGACATGTCACTTGTATCCTGATCTATTCCTAAGGTTCGATTGGGATTTCTCGCTTGTCAAAACATCGTTAAACGGGTCCATAGAGTTGTTTATACAATTCATACAATATTAAAGTATTAAAAATACAATTATAGTAAAGCTTATTTAACATACGAACTTACCTCGGTTACAAAAACGACCAAAAGGATTTATTCGTTAATTACTTTGTTTTTCCCCCAATCTAGACCCGAACTTTGTTTTTCTTGATTTATAATGTCAAATTTAACTTATTTAATCATCACATAATTCAATTCAACCCGAAAACACATTATGGTAGAATTTACACTTTTGCTCCTAGCTTTTCAACATTTTACAATTTAGTCCTTAGGCTCGTAAAATGGATTTCATTCAATTTCATCACAACCCAATACTAGCCAATTACTATTTATACTGATAACATCCCACATTTTTCATTTATTCATACTTTTTTACACATTTTATAGACTTTTACAAATAAGTCCCTATTTAATGTTTTTATCAAAAATCACTTTATAAATGTTGTTTATCTAACATCAAACATACATTTTCTACCATTAAACATCAAAATATACACATATTCATCATGGATCTAATTTAGACTTTAATCCTTCTTCAAATCAGTCCTGGGAAAGGCTAGATTACGTTAAGACAACTTCAAAAACATAGAAATCATTAAAAACAGGGCAAGAACAGACTTACAATCAAGCTTGAAAGTGGCTAAAACCCTAGCCTTTCCCAGGAGTAATTTGGGGTTTGGGGGTGTTACATTTAGTGGTATCAAAGCCTAGGTTGCAAAACTCGGCCTGTGACTTGGGCCTTATTACTTGGTTTCTTTTTGTGTTTTAAAAAAAATTATAATGTTTTGGAAAAGAGGAAGTCTTGCTGAGCGGCACACTAAGTCTCCGACGTCAAACCAAGAAAGTATTCTTATTTTAAAGTTTATTGAAATTGTTATACAGCAGATAGTTAGAAGGCAACTTTAGATGATTTTGTTAGAATGGAACCAAAGCCCGCAGGAACTTGAAACTGTAGAGGAATTCTGAAAACAATCTTCTCTTTAATTACTTCCATAAAACATCGGATTAATTATTAAACTAACTAAAACTTCATAAAATTTCTAATCCAGATAATACGCGAATCGACGATGAGTGTTAAAAGAGGTGCAAGGGGCCGTGGCCGAGCCCGCGAAAGTTTTAGAGATGAATCATCGGCATCGGGCTATATGCCCAAATATTAGAGTAGAAGAGGCTCCGGCCTCACCTGTGGCTAGGAATGGACAGTATGGTTCAGGCCGTGGGAGAAGATGCATTGTCGCAGGCAATGCTAAGAATTTTGGAAAGGGCCGTTGGGCCCAATAATGGCAGTGAAAATCGGGGGTCCATTCCGGAGCGACTTCGATCGAACGGGGATGAGATATTTAATGGCGTGGCTGGCGTGGCTCCTAATGTGGCAGATTATTGGTTGGTGGCCACTGAAAGTATAATGGAGGACCTAGACTGCTCACCTGAGCAAAAGTTGAAAGGAGCAGTGTCACTGCTTAGGGAAGAAGCCTACCAGTGGTGGCTGACAATGAAAGAGGGCACCCAACCAAAGTGAGTCACTTGGGAGTTTTTCAAAGCTGTATTCCAAGGGAAGTATGTGGGTGCAAGCTATGTGGATGCTAGAAGGAAGGAATTCCTGAATTTGACCCAAGGGAACAAATCGGTGGCGGAGTACGAGGCGGAGTTTTTACGCCGTAGTAGGTATGCGATAGTAATGGTGGCAATAGAGTATGAGCATTGTGTGAGGTTTGAGGATGGACTTAGAGACAGCCTCAGTGTACTGATAGCTCCACAAAGGGAGCAAGTTTTCTCAGAGTTGGTGGAGAAGGCAAAGATAGCGGAGGAGGTAAAGCACACTGAGCGCTTAAATCAGGAGAAAGAAAGGGGTAGGAATAAGAGGGAGGCTGAGACTCCTGGTGTAGGACTGATGCCTAGGGCTAGGGCAAAAGTTAATGGGCCAGATAGAGCAGGGCCCCCTGTTGTTAATGCTGGGGTGCCACTTTGTGCTAATTGTGGGAAAGGTCATGTAGGCGAGTGTTGGAAGAGGATGGGAGCGTGTCTAGCTTGTGGATCTATGGAGCATAGGATCAAGAATTTCCCTAGAATATCAGCTCAGGTGCCAGTCGTGGACCGAGGTGGTGTACAGCCACCGAGGGGTGGTCAACTACCACCGAGAGGCCATAATCAGGCTAGGGGTAGAAATGGTTTGGGTCGTGGAGCACCAGGCAGAGGTGCTAATCATGCTGAGGCGAGGCAGCCAGCTTTGGACTATGTAGCATGTCGTCAAGAGGGTGGAGACTCTCTAGAGGCGAATAATGGTACGTACTTACCCATAGTGTGCTATTTACCTAAGTTGGAATTAGAGTGCGCAGCACAAGTGTGGTGTGGTAGTCTGTGTTAGTAGTTGGAAATTTCGAGGACAAAATTTCTTTTAAGGGGTAGAGTTGTAACGCCCCAAAAATCTCGAAATCTAAAAATCTTGAAATCTAGAATTTTTCTTTTAGTGCTTAATAATTCCGGTTAAGTGTTAATTACGTAAAGGTATAGGTCTTGGTCAAGGTTTGAGTTCGAATTAAGGGGTAGAAGAAATTATAAGTTAATTATTAAAAGAATCAAGGTTGGCAAGTGGTTGGGCTTTTAAATAAAGATAGGGGAAAATAGCAGCAAAGAGCCTAGTAGAGGAGTGGCTAAGTGATACCACTTAGAGTGTAGGGAGGTGGTGTTAATAGCTAGCAATGAGGTCCAAGGTTCGAATCTAGCTTAGACTTTTTAGAAGTTTAATTTTGACCTTCTAGAAGGATGGAAGTGGCATGAAAGTAGACTCCAAGGGAAGTGTTCAGGAGAGAAAATTTAGGAAAGGATCAAGGGGTTATCAGGGAGAAAAAGGAGGAGATGAGAAGGGAGAAGTGATGGAGCTGAATGGGGAATTGGGCATGGGAAACTTCAGTTATAAGGCTTATAAATAGGTGCCGAATGCTAGGGTATAAAGTTAATGACCGAATTTCCTTCACCCTGTTACCAGAAACTCTTTTCTCTAAAAGCTGAAACCCTCTGCCTTTCTTTTCTTTTTCTCCTTCCTTGTGCCGAATTCTATTCTTCCTCTACCTCATCACTGACTTTTCTTTCTTTTTCCTTGGAGCCGAATAACCCTCTTTTTCCATACAAAATCGTAAAGGGTCAAACCTCTTTGGCCGAATACCCTTGGTGCAATCACTACTCCTTCTACTTCTATCAAATCTAGTGTAAGTGTTGTTCTCCCAATCAGTTTCTTTGCTAAGTACTAAATATTGTCCCTCACTCTTTCTAATCAATTGTTGTAGGGAATTAGTATCAGATCTTGAATCTTAGCTCATTGCTGAATTGTCCCTTAGGTGTTGTGATTTTGGTATGTATTCCTCATCCATTGGCTAAGGTTGGACGAATAGCTATAGTAAGGTAAGGGGACTTGTGCTGGATACGAGTCACCTATTATTCTAGTTTTAACAGTTAAGATTGATGTAGATCTAGGATTTCATCGTGGTTAATGATTAAAGAAGGGGTTGTTATACTTGTCGTGCAAGGTAAGGTGAAAGGTGAGGCTTTTGGTTTTAGTAAAAATATGTATTAAGCATGCGATTAATTGTAGGATGATATCGTTTGTAGGTTGGTGACTAGGGGAATCGCAGCATGCTTGCTTACCACGTGTGTACATACACTGCACACACACTATGAATCGGCAAAAGCCGAAATGCAGAAATACCAAAAAGCTGAAATGCCGAAAAGCTGAAAGTTTGGCTACGCTAGTCTCGCGAGTGCGCGAACACTCATAAAGGGGAGACCAATAGGTTGCCTGAGACCCACGGGCAATTCAGTGGACTTGGGTTGTGATTTAGCCATACGGGCTAGAATGGGCTAAATGCGCCCGATGGGCTGTTGGGCCCATAATAGGAAAAAACTAAATACTGATGCTATGTTATAGGAATTTGTATGTGAGCATGAATATGAATGTGACTGGGCCTAACGGGCCATATAAATGTGATTTGGGCCTAATGGGCCATATACAGGTGATTTGGGCCTAAAGGGGCCATATGAATATGATTGGGCATAATGGGCCAGATATAGGTATGTGAATTTGTTTGGGCGTTGTAAGGGGTTTTGGGCCTAGTATATGATAACTACATAAGACTTAATTTATATATTGCGACCATGGACAAGTCAAAGGGTTAAGGTGTGGCAACGGGTATATGCATGTCTAGGATTGGATCTAGGGAGAGCTTGGTACTTAAGCGGTTTTAATGACCCACCTCCTCTTCTCTGGAGTCCTACCTGGTGCATAGTATTCATTTATCTTAGCTCGCGGGACTTGTTAACGGGTCAAGGTAAGTGAAAACCATAATTAAAGGAAAATTACTGAAATGCCCCTAAGGGCAAAAATGACAAAAATACCCCAAGGTGTTGAATGTAAGTTTTATGGATGTGACATGCATACATATGATGTTCTGCTTAGGTTGCATCTGGGGTGGGAAATATGGAACGGAGGAAGTATATTAGGATCACATGGTTGCCTGAAAATTGTGGATCCACCGACGGCTTTTAAAGCCCAATATCTAAATGAAGGTAGTTCCGCAACCGGGCTACCATTGGTGTGTGGGCTGGATGGGTCGATATCTATATCCCCACATGGTGTGACAGGGGACGGAGCTGGTGTGTGGCCGATGGATAATTTGGATGGGATTGCATTGCATGTTTGATGATATCTCTTTAAATGCTTTTTTTTCATCGAGGGTTGTACACTCTGAGTTTGCGAAAACTCATCCCCTCTTTTATTTTATTTTCAGGTGATGCTCAGTAGAAGGTTCGATGTTTGGAGGGACTCTGGGTGGCTGGCTAGTAAGATAATTAGGACTTCGTTTTTTTAAACATTTAAGTTTTTATTTCTTTTTAAGTGTGTTCAGACCAGATTGTAATAAGGTTTTCATCATGTTATTATTACTTTAATTATTATTATTATTTTCATTGTAATTACAAGAAGTTGAACATGGGTTTCTTAAATTATAGTATGTTTTCTACGTTTCTCCAACTAAGTTTTTTTTTTTAAAAATCAAATGTTCTAAACAAGGCTTTCACAACTGAAAGGTTTTTTTTAGTTAATTAGGGTTTCTTTTATTTTAAGAAGGGTTTTCAATGAAAATACGGTTTTCGCTAAAACACTTCAGTGTGACACGTTGAATTTTGCCATAACATCTGGGCTGGGTTTGGGGTGTTACAGTAACTCATATCTCACATATCATTCAATTCATACCTCATTATAGCCAAATAAACACATTTTGGTTGGAAACATACTTACACATAAATCTTTTTCATTACATATACATGATACACTAGAAACTTACCAAATTACCTTCAATTGATTCTCATATAGGTTCTGTACGTACTTGTATCACTTAATCTCATTGTACTTTCATTCTTGTCTTGACTTTGCCCGTTGAACCCTTTGGAATCACTAGGGATACTTGGATATCACATAAAGCTCATACAATGCCATATCCCAGATATAGTCTTACATGTTATCTCATATCGATGCCAATGTCCCAGACATGGTCTTACACGAAATCATATAACGATGCCAATGCCCCAGACATGGTCTTACAGGTAATCACAATACAATGACAATGTCCCAAACATGGTCTTACATGTAATCTCATCTCGGCAATCCTAATGTCATGACATTTGTATCCTATATTATTCTTAAGGTTAGTACGGGACTTTGTCGATTCTTGCTCGTAGTTGCTCATTTGACATTCATAGCAGTTCAATGAAAAATAACGTATATAATTCAATTCAACACAGTAATAAATAAGCATTTATAACACAATTTAAATACGTTTATTAGCATACAAACTCACCTCATTCGCTGTAACGACGAATTAGGTCGATTAATCTGATACTTTATTTTCCCCCGTTGTAGATCCGAATCTCATTTTTCTCAATCTATATAATAACAAAATTTACTTATTTAATCATCAAATCATTCAATTTAACACAAATTACACATTTTGGCAAAATTACACTTTTTCCCCTATTATTTCACTTTTTTGCAACTTGGTTCTTATCTTATAAAATCACAATTTCATGTAATTTCATCCTACCCATGCTTAGTCAAACTCTTCTTAGTGCCTTAACAGCCCACAAAATTCAATATTTAACAATTTAATCCCTAATTTGCATTTTCATCAAAAATCGCTTTATAAAATATGAAAGTCTAACATCAAATATTCATATTTCACCATTAAACATCAAAGAACACAGAAGCTCAACAATGGGGCAACTATCAAAATCTTTAACAATTTCAAAATTGGAGGTACGGGCTAGCAAGATTACGTAGCAATGATATCAAAAACCTAGAAATTGTTACAAACTGAGCAAAAACCACTCACCCATTAATCTTCAAAGCTTGGCCAAATATATCTGCATCCATGGCTATTTTTCTTCATGCATTTTTGGTTGCGGAAACTAAATGGTGAAGATGACACCATGTTTCTATTATTTAACTTAATTTATTTCATAATTACCATTATAACCTTATTAATTAACCTTGTAATTTTCATTAATAAAGCACATATTTGTCCATTCATAATTCCAATGGGTAAATTAGCACTTAAAACCCTCAAATTTTAAATTTCATAGCTATTTAATGCTTTTAGATTATAGAATTCAATATTTACGCCTTACGCGATTTAGTCCTTTTTACCGAATTAAGCCTTTAAACGGTAAAATTTCTTTATGAAATTTTCACACAATAATTCTATCATGCTGTAAACCATAATAAAATATTAAAATAAATATTTTAACTTTGGATTTATGGTCCCGAAATCACTGTTCTGATTAACCCTAAAAATAGACTGTTACAACTCTCCCCGCTTAGGAATTTTCGTCCCCGAATTACCAATAATTTAGTTAGAGAGTTGTTTTCACATAACTTTATTACATAGCCTCAGATATCGCAACTCCTTAATCTCACAAGCTAGGATTTTGATCAGTTTTTCGCTATACATCGTATCAAGATGAATTTCAACTTCTGAAAGAGATATTATAAACCGGGGGTCTTATCTAAATCATCACATCATAGATATAAGAAACATATTATGGATCTTTTCAAGTTCTGATGATAATCTCATACAGCCCGATGAATCATGAACTCAAATTCTCTTTATAGCTCAATTGTGAAATTCTATTTCCACTGTAATTCTTTCACAAATAGTTAGTTTTCTAACTAAAATTCAATGCTTTTACATATCAAGCCTGCATATGTTTTCTACCAATCTGAAGCTACTTTTAGACTATCACGAATTACTTTCATTCTCTCATCAGTCTTTCTAATCACATCAACCCCGTAATTCCATTAATCGTAATTCAATCCAGTACAATGGAGTTCAGTAATTGCAACCATACCATACTCATACAATGCTATCTTAATACTTATCTTAAAACTATTATTATACGCAAAATTATCCAACAGTAAATGTCTTTCTCTGTTGCGTTCAAATTTTAAAACACAATAACGAAACATTACCTTGTGAATATGAATCTCTCCCTCAGATTAGTCATCTGTTGAAGAATGTAATGTGATACTAAATTGAAACTGTTAATCTAAAGCTTACTGTAGTTTTCTATCAAATCACAATATACAATTCAGGTCTCTACCCAAAATAATAGAGTATGGCATGCTGTGTGATCTGAGAATCTCTGATATGTGAGTTAGCACTTAATTTGGTTTTACTTTTATTCTTGTCTTGACTTTGCCCGTTGAACCCTTTGGAATCATAAGGGTACTCGGATATCACATAAAGCTCATACAATGCCATATCCCAGATATGGTCTTACATGTTATCTCATATCGATGCCAAGGTCCCAGACATGGTCTTACACAAAATCATATAACGATGCCAATGTCCTAGACATGGTCTTACAGGTAATCACAATACAATGACAATGTCCCAAGCATGGTCTTACGTGTAATCTCATCTCGGTAATCCTAATGTCATGACATTTGTATCCTATATTATTCTTAAGGTTAGTACGGGACTTTCGGATGCCGTAACTCCTTCGATTCTTACTCGTAGTTGCTCATTTGACATTCGTAGCAGTTCAATGACAAATAATGTATATAATTCAAATCAACATAGTAATAAATAAGCATTTATAACACAATTTAAATACGTTTATTAGCATACAAACTTACCTCATTTACTGTAACGACGAATTAGGTTGACTAATCCGATACTCTATTTTTCCCCGTGGTAGATCCGAATCTCATTTTTCTCAATCTATATAATAACAAAATTTACTTATTTAATCATTAATTCATTAAATTTAACACAATTTACACATTTTGTCAAAATTACACTTTTGCCCCTATTATTTCACATTTTTGCAATTTGGTCCTTATCTCATAAAATCACAATTTCATGCAATTTCATCCTACCCTTGCTTAGTCGAATTCTTCTTATTGCCTTAACAGCCCACACTTTCCAAAAAATCACACTTTTAACCACATAAATTCAATATTTCACAATTTAATCCCTAATTTGCATTTTCGTCAAAAATCGCTTTATAAAATATGAAAATCTAACATCAAATATTCATATTTCACCATTAAACATCAAAGAACACATAAGCTCAACAATGGGGCAACTATCAAAATCTTTAACAATTTCAAAATTGGAGGTACGGGCTAGCTAGATTACGAAGCAACAATATCGAAAACCTAGAAATTGTTAAAAACCGAGAAAAAACCACTCACGCATTAATCTTCAAAGCTTGGCCAAATATATCTGCATCCATGGCTATTTTTCTTCATGCATTTTCAGTGGTGGAAACTAAAAGGTGAAGATGACACCATGTTTTTATTATTTAACTTAATTTATTTCATAATTACCATTATAACCTTATTAATTAACCTTGAAATTTTCATTAATAAAGCACATATTTGTCCATTCGTAATTCCAATGGGTTAATTAGCACCTAAAGCCCTCAACTTTTAAATTTCATAACTATTTAATGCTTTTAGCTTAAAGAATTCAATTTTTACGCCGTACGCAATTTAGTCATTTTTACCGAATTAAGCCTTTAAACGGTAAAATTTCTTTATGAAATTTTCACACAATAATTCTATCATGCTGTAAACCATAATAAAATATTAAAATAAATATTTTAACTTTAGATTTGTGATCCCGAAATCACTGTTCTGATTTACCCTAAAAATAGACTACTACAACTCTCCCCCCTTAGGAATTTTTATCCCCAAAAATATTACCAATAATTTGGTTGGAGAGTTGTTTTCACATAGCTTTATTTCATAGCCTCTGATTTCTCAACTCCTTAATCTCACAAGCTAGGATTTTGATCTATTTTATGCTATACATCGTATCAAGATGAATTTCAACTTCTGAAAGAGATATTATAAACCAGGGGTCTTATCTAAATCATCACATCATAGATATAAGAAACACATTATGGATCTTATCAAGTTCTAATGATAATCTCATACACCCCGATGAATCACGAACTCAAATTCTCATTATAGCTAAATCGAGAAATTCTATTACCACTGCAATTCTTTTACAAATAGTTAGTTTTCTAACTAAAATTCAATGCTTTTACATATCAAGCCCGCATATGTTTTCTGCCAATCTGAAGCTACTTTTAGACTGTCACGAATTACTTTCATTTTCTCTTCAGTCTTTCTAATCACATCAACCCCGTCATTTCTTTAATCATAACTCAATCCAGTACAACGGAGTTCAGTAATTGCAACCATACCATACGCATACAGTGCTATCTTAATACTCATCTCAAAACTATTATTATACGCAGACTTATCCAACAGTAAATGTTTTTCTCAATTACTTTCAAATTATAAAACACAATAACGAAATATTACCTTGTGAATTTGAATCTCTCCCTCAGATTAGTCATCTGTTGAAGAATGTCATGTGATACTAAATTAAAACCGTTTATCTAAAGCTTTCTATAGTTTTCTATCAAATCACAATATACAATTTAGGTCTCTACCCGAAATAATGGAGTCTGGCACGCTGTGTGATCTGAGAATCTCTGATATGTGAGTTCTGTACATTTATGAGTTCTGCATACAAATTTCTCTTTTGATAGATATTGAGTCTGCATATTTTCTCTCCGTACGTACATATTTTTAAGAATGTGGGTTCTGCATTTAAATTATTCATCCATTTACCCATAAATATTCAAAGTTTATCTCCAACCCTGTAGATAGATTCAAATACAAATAACTCGATTATTCCTTCAAGTAAATAATCCAATCAAACTAGACAACTGAATTGATCTTGGCTGTCAAACAATAACTTTTCAAAGAAAACCTTTCTTTTTGTTGTGAAGATAACTCAGGAATACAACTTATTGCAATTTCTTCAGGATACTAATAAAATATCTTCAAAAAATATTGCATAATTCAAACATAACATCCCATGTTTAACTCATTGACATTATCAAGATTACTTGGGAATGATAACCAATATATAGATTTGAGCTTGATCTTTCACCATTTACACTTTTGTCAATGCCAACCCTTTCCAAATCTAGAATAAGATTACATAAAATAGAACTATTGTAATTATTAATCAGCGAAGCTTTGAACTATACTGAAGCCACAAGCATCAAATAGATTAAAATCATTGTGCCATAATAGGGCCGATATCTCAACCGTACAGATAGGTAATGTCCCAACTATTAATAATGCATTTTGAACATAAGAGAAATTAAAATATGATTTCAATAGCAACTAGTGCAGAAACACAACCTCTATAAATCTATTAAATATACCACTGTACTCCCAAGATCAAACCAAAAATTTTAAATCATACTAGTTATGGTCATCTCCATCAAAAGAATATCTCTTGCAGGCAGTCACATAGAATCATAAGAAAACCGAGGTAGCAAAATCTCAAAATCTTGAGCTATACAGAATTTCTGGAAATTACTGCCCATATAGAATGATAAAAATCCTGATGATATCCCAGAAAATTTCTAGAAGGAAAAACATCACTCATAAGTACTGAAATCAATGATAACAGAAGCAATATAACCTTTATGTATATTCAATAGAGCAATAACAAGTAAAAATAGAATGCTAGCATCATACAAATTTTACCGTCGACTTTCCTATCAACACAAGAGAATAGAATACCAGAAAAAGATAGAGTAATGCCGATCATAAACCATATAGACCATAATGCTTTCGTCTAACAGTATGTTTAGCTAACATTCTCATACAATAAGAATTCCTTATGAAAATAAACAGCCACATATACTTCTGAGAATAAATGTACACATAGAATGCCTAGAAGAAATCATAGTAACTGCCAGACTATAACCACTGCCCTCAGCTATCATTTCACTTCAAGCATTATTCCACTGTCTAATTCTGTCATCACTGATTTCACATTATCCCATCACTAACTGAAATCGATTCAGAAGAACTTCTAGTTAATACATTCTTTAAATATCATACCTGAATATGTTGTTTCATCAAAGTCAACTTCTTCTTTAACAATGACATTGCATAATCCTAATGGCCTTTAGAACAATCCGATATCTCTTCTAGTACTGTCTCTACTTGCTGACTCATTCTCTTATCTAATCACAATATTAATCCTTCAATTATGGACTCTGTAATTCCATATTTGTGAGCTTATTCAATCTAATATTACGAATTTCATTGAAATACTTTACTGGTAAGAGGGTGAGGGTCGTAAAGCCTCAAATTTAACTCTCACATATACATGCACCTAATGTAACATTTATAGTTAATATACTATTACAATCTATCATTCGTACCTTTATGGTTTTCAATTCATCACATACACATCTTTACTCAATATTGGAGTATCACTTTCATTACTATCAAAATTAGTTCGGTTGGAAAGGATATTTGTCTAATTAAAACAATTTTCATTAGAATCAGGAGATATCACACTATCACAGGTTAAAATGGCATGTATAGCTAGACTCACATATGCTACGTTAGTTATAGAATTGAATAAACCGTAACTCTGATACCAATAAAATGTAATACCCTTCACCTGTATCCATCGACGGAATAAGGTTACGAGGCATACCGATTAAAGCATAACATATAACATACATTATATGCAGTCATAAACAAAATTCATTCAACACATTCACATTATCCCTTATAAGGCTCGATGAGACATTAAAACATGTTTAGAAGAGGTTTGTAACACCTCGAATTTGGGCCTAGAAGTATTGGGCCTTGAGTGGGGGTCCATAAGGAGGTTGTACAAAGGTATTTAATTGTGCAATGAAATGAAACAATTAAATGTCTGCTTTGGTGGTTAATGGCCCTGAGAAGTGTTAGAGAAATCTTGGGTTCAAACTTGGGCTTTAGATAATTTTGGTATTAAGTGAAAAAAACCTGGATGTTTGGATGAGGGCCTTTTAAATTAGTGTTAAATAAATGACACAAGGAACAATGTGGTCTAGTGGAAGTGGCGTAATTAAGGTTGTATGGGAGCCTGGGTTCAAGCCTTGGCTCTTGCAATTTATTTTGGTTTTTTTTAAGGGAACTTGGACTTTGGCCTTTAGACCTTATAATTAATCGGGGATAAAATATGATACAAAAAGAGCCTGTGGTGAAGTGGTAAGGTGGCGTCACAGAGTTGGCAAGGAGGTCTAGGGTTCGAAACTCATGGCAATCAAAGAGTTTTTATTTTGCTAACATGGGGCGGCAGGAGTTGGTTTTGAATTTAAACTCTGATGTTGGAAGGATCCCACATCGGGAAGCTAACATAAGAGTGGATGCGAAGCTAGCTTTAAATAGAGAGAACCATGAGGAGAGTAAAGGTACCTTTCTTGGCTGATCCCTTTCGCTGTATGGCATGCTCGTTTGGGTTGGGCGTCGGCTAAGAGTGCTCAGAGCGTGGATTAACTCCAACCTCCTATCAGGTGTGTATTTCTCACTACTCTAGCTGTAGGATGGCTACTTCGGGCCGCGATGGGCCGAAAAGGGCCATGTGGGCCCAATGGGCCTACGGGCCCAATTGGATAAGTTTGTTTGATTGTGTAGTAAATATTGGACTAGGCTAGGTGAATCTCATATTTGTGGCTAGATTTGGGCTAAAAGGGCCACACGAGCGTGTGGGCCCATTTGGGCCGAGAATAGGCTTTAGGCCCATTCGTATTGTTATCCCTGTTTAGAATACTTTAGTTTACCAAATTACTAAAATGTCCTCAATTTGTAAAATTACCAAAGTACCTTGGATTTATAGAGTTACCGTTTTACCCTTGATTTATAAAATTACTGTTTTACCCCCGATTTACAAAATTACTAAAATACCTTTAGTTTACAAAATTACCAAAATACCCCTGGTTTGTAAAATTACCAAAATACCACTGGTTTGTAAAATTACCGAAATACCCTCAATTTGTAAAATTACCAAAATACCCTTGATTTACAAAATTACAGAAATACCCTTGACTTTCTAAAAATTATAGAAATACCATTGGTTTACAAAATTACTGAAATACCCTTGGTTCGTAGATTTACCAAAACACCCTTGTAGGATGAAATGACTAAAATACCCCTAATAGGGAAAAGGACCGTAAAGCCCTTGTAGGGTAAAGTGACCGTAATACCCCTGTATGGTAAAATGACGAATATGCCCTTATGTTCCGTATGACTGATGTGCTCAGGATTTACATATATTGATATTGGATTAGTTAAGTTTGAGTGATAGGTGGTGGTTATCGTAGGTGATTGATTTTGGAAACGTTTCAACTTCAACCCATAACAGGTGTGTAATAACCATCGCAGTAGCTTAGATTAATATTTGCCGAAATGCTAAAATTCTGGCATTTCGAGAACTTCTGATTTTGCATTTGCTTAAAGATATGATAGATACGATATGATCGGTGTTTGGATCGATGGAACAGGTAAGAGCGTAATTTTGTGCACAATGGTAAGTTGGGCCTCAATCGGCTGGAATCGGGCCCAATGGGCTTTTGGGCCCATTTGGGTAAAATTGATAGAAAATGGAATCTGGAAAAGTTGCATGTTAACACGGTTAGTACTGTTGTAAAATTTGGATTAAGCAGGCTTAGTGGGCTAAATCAACATTCGTAGTGCCCATTAGGGGTTTTGGGCCCAAAAGCCCGAATTTGATAAAGTGGGTTATAGATCATTGTTTAAACATTCGAAAATATTGATAATTGTTAATGAACATGGAAAACCCTGATATTTGGTAAAATTACGAAATTACCCTTATAATATGAAAAATGACTATTTTGCCCTTGTGGACAAATGACTGACTTGGACTGTGTGGTTGATGGATTTGATTGTGAATATATGTTGGTGATATGAATGACTTGGCTGTGATTGTTTGATTCAAATATGGGCATGACATTCTGCATACATGACATGTTGCATGGGTTGGGTTTTATAAATGGAGGAAGTGCTAAAAGGGCTATGCCCTAGTTTATCGAAAAGGGCTTTGCCCCAGTTTATCAAAAAGGGATTTGTTCCAGTTATTAAAATAGGCTAGACCTCCAGTTATATGATAAAGCAGCTATGCTGCCAGTGGAGAGTTTGGTAAGGTGGTTGAGTTATTCCCCACATGGTGTGTTGGTTGGTACGGGTGGAGAGTAGCGGATGGTGGGTTGAGTAGTCTCCCCAAATGGGCTTGCATACATTCATTGATATTACATGTGATATTGAAATGGGCCTATGGGTCATACCGCTTACAGTAAAGGCTTCGGCCAGTGATATGATTTATGAAAGGGCTTCGGCCCAGTGATATGATTTATGAAAATGCTTCGGCCCAGTATATGTCGAGACTGAATTAGGGCTTTGGCCCAGATTGTACTGACACTGTGTTATTCACTGTTTGTTTGTTGTTGGGGATTACACACTGAGATTTCGTAAACTCACCCCGTTTCTAACTGTGCAGGTAATCCCTAAGCTTAAATGGTTTGGAGTTGTGAGGGACTCGGAGATGGCCACACTACTGTTTCTGTTTCTTTTAATTGCAATAAGTAACCTGTTTATTTTTTATATAAGTTTTATCTTAATTAATATTATTATTTGGTTTTGGGTTGTAATAAGGCCATTTTAATTATTTTTTTGGGATTATTTTATTTTATACCCTATATTTTACTGATAACAATCCAAAATGGGTTAGACTTAGGGCGCATTTCCAAAATGATAATTGTTTTCAAAATAACGCAACAATACAATTAATCGGTTTATAAAAAATATCTACTTAAATAAATTCCAACTCATTTTTCTCAAAACCTAACCTCGCACCAAAGTGTGGCAATGGTCGTGGGCATGTCTAGGATTGGATCCAATCAAGAGCTTGGTACTTAAGCAGCCTTCATGGCTCACCTCCTCTGTTTCAAATACCTACCTGGTGCACACCTTCCATTCACTTTATTAACTTAGCAAAGACTATCTTTTAAAACACTAAGAAGGACGTTGAAAGAGGCATGGGTATTCTTAAAAACTTTAATGTAACACGTCGGATCCGGCCATAACGTCTGGGCCGAGTTTGGGGTGTTACATTTAGTGGTATCAGAGCCAGATTACAAAACTCGGCTGTGGTATGGGTATCAGAAAATTATTGTTATTTTTTTATTTTTTATTTTTATTTTCTTTCCTTTTTTGAAATTGGGGTTTGAAAAGGGTTTTTCTAAAATTTTGTTTTGAAATTTATCAACGAAACTTGACTTGTTTCTGAAAAGATGTTACTGGAAGTGTGGCACACCGAGTCTCCGGCACCAAATCTGTAAGTTCTCTAACTCTGTTTACTGTTATAGATTGAAATGCTATATTGAGAAACCACTATAGATAGTAGCACTATACTGGAACTCTCTAGTTAGAGTAAACTGTAATGCTTGAATTTAGATTTAGTATTTATTTGGTGTGTGTTCTGGAAATATAGAATTGGTTGCATGTGAAATCTATCCGCTCCGATAGACAAATGTTTTGGGTGTATGTTAGTATTATTTGTATCAGAGTGCGCAGCGGTAGTGTGGTGGTGTAGTCTGAGAGTGGAAAATTTCGAGGACGAAATTTCTTTAAGGGGGTAGAATTGTAACACCCCGAATTTGGGCCTAGAAGTATTGGGCCTTGAGTGGGGGTCCGTAAGGAGGTTGTATATAGGTATTTAATTGTGCAATGAAATGAAACAATTAAATGTCTGCTTTGGTGGTTAATGGCCCTGAGAAGTGTTAGAGAAATCTAGGATTCAAACTTGGGCTTTAGCAAAAATTTTGGTATTAAGTGAAAAAAAACCTGGATGCTTGTATGAGGGCCTTTTAAATTATTGTGTTAAATAAATGACACAAGGAGCAATGTGGTCTAGTGGAAGTGGCGTAATTAAGGTTGTATGGGAGCCTGGGTTCAAGCCTTGGCTCTTGCAATTTATTCTGTTTTTTTTAAGGGAACTTGGACTTTGGCCTTTAGACCTTATAATTAATTGGGGATAAAATATGACACAAAAAGAGCCTGTGGTGAAGTGGCAAGGTGGCATAATAGAGTTGGCAAGGAGGTCTAGGGTTCGAAACTCATGGTAATCAAAGAGCATTTATTTTGCTAACAGGGGGCGGCAGGAGTTGGTGTTGTATTTAAACTCTGATGTTGGAAGGATCCCACATCGGGAAGCTAACATAAGAGTGGATGCGAAGCTAGCTTTAAATAAAGAGAACCATGAGGAAAGTAAAGGTACCTTTCTTGGCTGATCCCTTTCGTTGTATGGCATGCTCGTTTGGGTTGGGCGTCAGCTAAGAGTGCTCAGAACGTGGATTAACTCCAGTCTTCTATCAGGTGTGTATTTCTCACTACTCTAGCTGTAGGATGGCACTTCGGGCCGCGATGGGCCGAAAAGGGCCATGTGGGCCCAATAGGCCTACGGGCCCAATTGGTTAAGTTTGTTTGATTGTGTAGTAAATATTGGACTAGGCTAGGTGAATCTCATATTTGTGGCTAGATTTGGGCTAAAAGGGCCACACGAGCGTGTGGGCCCATTTGGGCCGAGAATAGGGTTTAGGCCCATTCGTATTGTTATCCCTGTTTAGAATACTTTAGTTTATCAAATTACTAAACTGTCCTCAATTTGTAAAATTACCAAAGTACCCTCTATTTACAGAATTACCGTTTTATCCTCAATTTACAGAATTACCGTTTTACCCTCAATTTACAAAATGACTAAAATACCCTTGGTTTACAAAATTACCAAAATACCCCTAGTTTGTAAAATTACCAAAATACCAGTGGATTGTGAAATTACCGAAATACCCTCAATTTGTAAAATTACCAAAATACCCTTGATTTACAAAATTACAAAAATACCCTTAACTTTTTAAAAATTATAGAAATACCATTGGTTTACAAAATTACTGAAATACCCTTGGTTTGTACATTTACCAAAACACCCTTATAGGATGAAATGACTAAAATACCCCTAATAGGTAAAAAGACCGTAAAGCCCCTGTAGGGTAAAGTGACCGTAATACCCCTGTATGGTAAAATGATGAATATGCCCTTATGTTCCGTATGACTGATGTGCTTAGGATTTACATATATTGATATTGGATTAGTTATGTTTGAGTGATAGCTGGTGGTTATCGTAGGTGATTGATTTTGGAAACGTTTCAACTTCAACCCATAACAGGTGTGTAATAACCATCGCAGTAGCTTAGATTAATATTCGCCAAAAAGTCGAAATGCTAAAATTTCGGCATTTCGAGAACTTGTAATTTTTCCTTTGCTTAAAGATGCGATAGATACGATATGATCGGTGTTTGGATCGATGGAGCAGGTAAGAGCGCAATTTTGTGCACGATGGTAAGTTGGGCCTCAATGGGTTGGAATCGGGCCCAATGGGCTTTCGGGCCCATTTGGGTAAAACTGATAGAAAATGGAATCTAGAAAAGTTGCAAGTTAACACGGTTAGTACTATTGTAAAATTTGGATTTAGCAGGCTTAGTGGGCTAAATTAGCATTCGTAGGGCCCATTAGGGGTTTTGGGCCCGAAAGCCCAAATTTGATAAAGTGGGTTAAACATCATTGTTTAAACACTCAAAAATATTGATAATTGTTAATGAACATGGAAAACCTTGATATTTGGTAAAATTATGAAATTACCCTTATAATATGAAAATGACTATTTTGCCCTTGTGGGCAAATGACTAACTTGGACTGTGTGGTTGATGGATTTGATTGTGAATATATGTTGGTGATATGAATGACTTGGCTATGATTGTTTGATTCAAATATGGGCATGACATTCTGCATACATGACATGTTGCATGGGTTGGGTTTTATAAATGGAGGAAGTGCTAAAAGGGCTATGCCCTAGTTTACCGAAAAGGGCTTTGCCCCAGTTTATCAAAAAGGGCTTTGCCCCAGTTATTAAAAGAGGCTAGGCCTCCAGTTATATGATAAAGCAACTATGCGGCCAGTGGAGAGTTTGGTTGGGTGGTTGAGTTATTCCTCACATGGTGTGTTGGTTGGTACGAGTGGAGAGTAGCGGATGGTGGGTTGAGTAGTCTCACCAGATTGGCTTGCATACATTCATTGATATTACATGTGATATTGAAATGGGCCTATGGGCCGTACCGCTTACAATATAGGCTTCGGCCAGTGATATGATTTATGAAAAGGCTTCGGCCCAGTGATATGATTTATGAAAAGGCTTCGGCTCAGTATATGTTGAGACTGAATTTGGGCTTAGGCCCATATTGCTACTATTTAAGGCCATTAATATTATTATTTGGTTTTGGGTTGTAATAAGGCCATTTTAATTATTTTTCTGGGATTATTTTATTTTATACCCTATATTTTACTGATAACAATCCAAAATGGGTTAGACTTAGGGCGCGTTTCCAAAATGATAATTGTTTTCAAAATAACGCAACGATACAAGTAATCGGTTTATCAAAAATATCTACTTAAATGAATTCCAACTCGTTTTTCTCAAAACCTAACCTCGCACCAAAGTGTGGCAATGGTCGTGGGCATGTTTAGGATTGGATCCAATCAAAAGCTTGGTACTTACGCAGCCTTCATGTCTCACCTCCTCTGTTTCGAATACCTACCTGGTGCACAGCTTCCATTCACTTTATTAACTTAGCAAAGACTATCTTTTAAAACACTAAGAAGGACATTGAAAGAGGCATGGGTATTCTTAAAAACTTCAATGTGACACGTCGGATCCGGCCATAACGTCTGGGCCGGGTTTCGGGTGTTACAAGGTTTGGGAATAAACTGATAAATTTTGTAAACTTTGGAAAACATAGGAAATTTTCAAATATTCTAGGTCTCACGCCTGTATGAATAGGCCGTGTGCCTCACACGGTCACCAGACATGCCCGTGTTGCAGGTCATTTGAAAACAGGGCATACATTCTAACTTATACCACACGGCCAGAGACAAGCCCGTGTGCCTTAGCCAAGGGAAATCTAGAGGGGTTACTGACTTGGGTCACACGACCAGCCACACGCCCATGTGCCAACCCGTGTGCCACACATAGCCAGTAGACACGCCCGTGTTTCTAGGCCGTGCCAAACTTGTAAGGTATACTGACTTAATTTGAAGGACTACCCCATGGGACACACAGTCGTGTACCAAGGCCATGTGTCACACACAGTCAAGCCACACGCCAGTTTTCTCAGCCGTGTGGGGTAAAAATAGGCTTGATTGAAGCCACATTTCTCACCCTTTTCAAGCATATCTAAAACACCACATTTCATGCCATTTCAATACATTAATAGCCAGCCAAACCATGCTATTTCAGGCACCAAACTTACAATATCAATTCTATCCATTTCATCAACTCAAATCAATACCATTTGTACATTCAAACACTTACCAAACTAGCATGATTCATGTAACATCCTGATTTTCGAGTTTTTCGCGATTCTTGATATTTTAAGTAAGTTTCTAAAATTTGGTATGTGATTATGGAATTCATAATTTGGGTATGTAAATGGGCTTATGGAAGGCCCATGAGTTGGCCTAAACCCGGTAGAATTTTTTTTAAATTTTGGACTTAGGAGTTAGGGGTTCTGGCGAGGTGCCCTTATATAAAGTTGTTGGTAAAGTGTATCACAAAAAGAGCCTTGGTAAAGTGGCAAGGGTGACGCCACTAAGCTCTAAAAAAAGTGGCGTGTGGAGCATAGAGGAAGACCTGGGTTCGATTCCCTGGAATGGCAAATGTACTGTTATTTTTATGCTTGTGCATGCTAGAGTTTAAAGCTGGATGGAACTCTATGGGAGAGAGTTTAAAATAGTCAAGATGCATGGATTAAGGAGGGATAAGGAGAGAGATTTTAGGGATTTGAGAAAGGGATAGAGCTTAGCTGATTTGAAGGGATTAGAGAGGGGATTTCGGCAGAGGGGTATTAGGTTAGCAATTTCGGCATTAGGGTCTTAGCTGTACCGTTTTCTCTTTTGGTTTAGTTTCTTCTCTTCTTTCTTCTTCCCTAGCCAAATCTTCCATCTTTCCTCTCTTCTTTTCTCCCTTTTCTTTTTCAAAAACCATCCCATTACTTTCCTCTACTCATTTATTATTTCTTTTCTTAATCTCTACTTCTGCCGAAATACTGCAAAAGCTGAAATCAATGAAGATAAGGGGGTGCTGATTCTTTGTGACCAGCAACCTTTTCTTTCCTTTTCAATTGTTGGCGTTCAATTCTTTTACCTTTTAGGCATCCGGATTCAAGAGGAGTAAGACTGTGGTAAGTACTCGAACTCTAAACAATTTCTAGAGTAACTTTTGGCCAAAAGCCGAAACCCCGCTAGTTTGGAGAGGTGGCCGAATATGGGTATAGGCCTTATGGGGTCTTCTTTTAATATTTTTATGGTTTATTTAGTGGAGGAGTAGCAAGGTGTAGTGTCGACTTGGAGTAGCTTGGATCTCCAGAGTGGCTAGACCTAGTCATCAATCGCGACAAAGGTAAGATTCCTAAGGCCATTATGGATGGTGGCCGAATGTGTAAGTATTAATATTAGATGATTTTCGGCTTAGTTCAATTATGGGAAGCTGATTATTAACGATGGATTATAGGAGAAATCGTGTAGGAGATATCGTCGAGGAATATCGCCAAACAGGTGTGTAACGAACCCTTTTCATAAGCTTAAAGCGATAAATGCTGAACAGCCGAAATGCCGAAATTCTGGCATTTCGAGGACTCGTGAGCAAGAGAACCTCATTAGTTAGTTAGATTCGTTGAGATGATGATCAGGAACATTGGAAACGGTAAGAACGTGTTTTTGGCGTTCACGGTAAGTTGGGCCTCGAGGGGATGAACTAGGGCCCAATAGGCTTTCGGGCCCATTTGGGAAAAATTGGTAGAAAACGGAAATTTGTTAAAATTGCATGTTAGAACTATTAATACTGTTATGGATATAGGCTAAATGGGCCTAGATGACAAAATCGGCTAAGTAGGGCCCATTAGGGGTTTTGGCCCAATAACTCGTTTTCGCTAAAAAAATGGGCCAGAATCACTGTTTACACTCATGAATTGTTAGTAACCGTTAATGAACATGGAAACCCTAATTTTTGGTAAAATTACAAGATTACCCTTATAACATGAAAATGACCGTTTTGCCCCTAGGTAAGAATGACTATTATACCCCTAGGGTTTATGTATGAATTTAATACATGGGATTTTGATAAACAGGGTATGTATGATATGCACATGACATGTATGATATGTACATGATATGTATGATATGCACGTGATGTAATCATAAATGCATTGGGTTGGGATTTTATATGGATGGAGGAAGTGAAAAAGGGCTTGTGCCCCAGTTATTAAAGGGCTTATGCCCCAGTTATTAAAAGGGCTTTTGCCCCATTTATTAAAAGAGGCTAGGCCTCCAGATATATGATAAAGCAGCTATGTTGCCAGTGGAGAGTTATGGCGGGGTGGGTCGAGTTAATCCCCACATGGTGTGCTGGTTGGTACGGGTGGAGAGTAGCGGATGGTGGGTTGAGTAGTCTCCCCAAATGGGCTTGCATTCTTTCATTGTCATTATATGTGATACTGAAACGGGCCTATGGGCCATACCTTTCACAGTAAAGGCTTCGGCCCAGTAATATGAAATTTGAAAAGGCTTCGGCCCAGTGTTATGAAATTTGAAATATGAAAAGGGCTATGGCCCAGTACATGTTTGAGATTGGATTTGGGCTTAGACCCAACAGGCTGTCATTGTTTTGGGCTCTGAAAGGGGCTTGTTGCACACTGAGTTTCCAAACTCACTGTAACACCCCAAACCCGAGACCGTCACCGGAGTCGAATACGAGGTGTTGACAGACTTTTAAAAATTTTTCCAGACACTGCCCAGTCTGAGTACTAGTCGCTTCAAAAATCATATCTTGAGTTTCACAACTCAAAATCAGTTTTGTGATTTTTCCCTGAAACTAGACTCATGTCCCCACCTATGGATTTTTTTCTAGAATTTTTGGTCGGGCCCATTAGTACAGTTTATTAGTCAAAGTCTCTCATGTTACAGGGGTCGACTACACTGACCTTTTCCCATTACGACTGGGATATCTCTCTGCACAGGGCTTCAATACTAATGCCGTTTGTTTCTATGGAAACTAGACTCAGAGAGGAATCCATACATATATGGTATGACCCCTAATTATCTCTGGTCAATTTATAGTGAATTTCCAAAGGCGGAACAGTGAATCCAGAAACTGTTCTGGCCCTGTTCCACAAGAACCCGAATATCTCTTTCTGTACTGTTCCTATAATTGTTTCGTTACTTCCATATGAAAGTAGATTCATCAAGGTTTGATTACATAATTTATTCACTATTTAATTCCACTCCTACGAATTTATGTGATTTTTCAATTCTACACCACTGTTGCTGTCAAAATCTGTTTTCAAGATAAACTTTACCTATTTTGTGGTCACCATGGACCAACTAGGATTTTGCCCTACATAGGTCCACATGTGATCATATTTAGCCATTCCAATGGCTGATCATTAGCCCAACACTTCCATTTCAAACCATAGTCACATCGTGCAACCATATATATACATACATAAACACAAATGGTCTAATGCCATACTCCACATCTACAAGCCATTTTCGCATGGCTTTACACACATACATCACAAAAGAACTTAAACAACAGGGGGTAGTCCTATACATGCCATATCCAGAGTTCAACTAAAAGAGTACCAAAGAGCTTGATAGTGTAGATGACTTCGACTTCGCTGATCCCGAATCCGATAGCTAACGAGCAAAATCTATAAAACAGAGAGCCAAAGCAACCGGGTAAGCATTTAAAGCTTAGTAAGTCTCAAGTAATGAAATCGGCTTTGACTACAGTATTACATTCACATAGTTAACTAAATCACTTTATTAACACACATTCTCATACCCATACTTACTTCACACTTCACCCACATAGGTACACAAGGTATCAACCTTTATAAAAGCCGAGAATTCGTTAGCCGATCGCACGAATACCATTTAAAACAAACCGACTTTCCAATGCACGTGCAAACATACCTTATCATTCGGGTTGGTCAAGCATAATTATTAAATTAGTTACAGCACAAAATGCTCACATTCAACCCAAGTTTCTTCGGTATTTAACCGAATGCAACCGCAAACACATTTGCCTTCGGGTCTTAGCCCGAACATATCAACTCGCATAATTGCCTTCGGGTCTTAGCCCGGATATATCATCTCGCATAATTGCCTTCGGGTTTTAGCCCGGATATATCATCTCGCATAATTGCCTTCGGGTCATAGCCCGGATATATCAACTCGCATAATTGCCTTCGGGTCTTAGCCCGGATATATCAACTCGCATAATTGCCTTCGGGTCTTAGCCCGGATATATCAACTCGCATAATTGCCTTCGGGTCATAGCCCGGATATATTCCAATGCTCATGCACACATATATCAATAATCATAACACATCCATATCATTTCTTCGTTACTAAGGCTCAAACACAAAACATTTATTAAATCTTTCAAATTTCGGCTCAATAGCCACACACAAAGAGCATAATTTCAATTGGCTTTATAACATAGTCTCTATGCACATTCGACTATCCGTCATAATATGACTAATCATTTCAATATAATTCAAGTAGGGTCATTACTCGAAGACTTACCTCAAATGTCGTCAGACGACTTCAACGGCTATTCAATTACTTTTTCCTTCCCTTTATCGGATCTAGTTCCCCTTTGCTCTTGAGCTTAAGTTCAACAAAAATTAAAATAGTCATTAATCGACTATTCAAATATTACTTTCCGAATAATATTATATATATTGATCCGACTTTCACACACATAGATTATAGCAAGCTTTATATTAATCAATAAATAATTCATCGGCAAACTTTCATTAATGTTTACAACAAAATCTCATATTCACTACGAGCTGTTTTCCTGAGCAGTAGTTACTAAATTACTTATAACTGGAGCTACTAAACTCCAAATCACTTGCCGTTAATTTTCCCTGAATATAGACTCGTATATCTTCCATCCATAAAATTTTCAGAATTTTAGGCTTGGCCAATCAATACCAGATTTTTCTTAAAGTTTCCCCTATTTCACTGTTTGACTATTCTGACCACTCTTCACTACGAATCCAATTTCTCACT
The DNA here is from genome assembly GCF_007990345.1 of Gossypium hirsutum. Taxonomy (NCBI): domain Eukaryota; kingdom Viridiplantae; phylum Streptophyta; class Magnoliopsida; order Malvales; family Malvaceae; genus Gossypium; species Gossypium hirsutum. Next base: position 81,502,937 of record NC_053434.1, on the reverse strand, counting down.
TTACAGAATTCCAAGTGTGTTGTATTTAATCTCATTTGAAACTAGACTCATTAAGGAGTCTAAGCATATAAATTTTATCTTATAATCATTTTTGTACAATTTATAATGATTTTCTAAAAACAGAACAGGGAATCCGGCAGTCATTTTGACTCAGCCCCATAATACTTCAAATATCTCTAGATCGGTAACTCCTTTGTTTCTATAGTTTCTTTTGTAAGAAAATAGACCCTTGAAGCTTTAATGACATAATTCACTCAGCTTCTAATTCAACTCCTACAAATTATGGCGATTTTCGAAAATCACCTTACTACTGCTGTCCCAAGTAGAGTACTACCAATTCACCATATATCAACCATTTCATATAGGTTTCTTCTAAACTAATAATAACCGAACCATTTAGTCAAGCTTAAGGCTGATTCTATTTTGTTCATGTTAAGGTCACACCTCCCTTAAAAGAAATTCCAGCCTTCTTAACTTTAATTAGCTACTACCCATTCTTTAAACATTGAACACAATGCACTTAACAATTAAACCTCTATACCGAATTTGCTCACACAATAGTCCTTGACCGAAAGTTCTTAGACTCTAGCTACCCTAATGTCATTCCTTGAAGCACATCCGAATACATATATTTTTCTTTCTCTCTAAACTAGATTCGGCAACCCCATAAGCCATATTAACCTTAACTTTCAAGCTAGAGCACTTAACAATTTAACACATCCAACCTAACTATCCATCTAATGTCATCAAAACTTCTACTAAAAATTTTAAGCTCCTAGGCCGAAATTCAACCCTCATAATAACCTAACTTCAATCCAAGATTCAAGTAGCTTTTAAACCAAACCTCCAAATTATGCATACATTTTCAAGAGTGGCATAAAACATACCTTTTTGTATCAAAACACCTTAGCCGAAATTCAACAAGAGTTTTTCTTCTTTCTTTCTTCTAGTTTCGGCAATGGAGGAGTAAGGATGAGTCACTTTGGTTTCTCCTCCCACTTCTCATTATAATATTTCCTTCCATACTATAATTCCTTTAATATCAATTATTAAATCCTTTGTTAATACAAAATTATTTTAATTTTTGAATTAGTGGAGCATATTCCTTCCTTGGCCGGCCACCATGTTTATCATGGGTAAATTGACATGCAAAACCCCTCCTTTCAATGTATGTACTATTAGACCATTGTAAAATTAACCTCTCACTTTCCAACAAAGTTTCATATAAGTCCATATAAATAAATTCACATAAAGATGATCAAATTAATGCATGAGACTTTCACACATGCATTTACTCACTTCATAAACACAGAATATAACTTTTAATTATTTTCTTAACTCGGTTTTGTGGTCCCGAAACCACTTCCCGACTAGGGTCAATTTAGGGCTGTCACAACTCTCCCCCACTTAAGAAATTTTCGTCCACGAAAAACTTACCGGTGAATAGGTTTGGGTATCGTTCTTTCATCGAGCTCTCAGTTTCCCAAGTAGCTTCCTCGATCCCGTGTTTAAGCCATAACACCTTAACTAACGGAACCCTTCTGTTTCGCAACTCTTTCACTTCACGAGCTAGGATGCGAATTGGTTCTTCTTCATAACTCAAGTCAGATTGAATTTCAACTTCCGAGGGATTAATCACATGTGACGGATCGGATCTATAACGTCGAAGCATCGAAACATGAAAAACATTGTGAATCCTTTCAAGTTCAGGGGGTAAAATCAATCTATATGCCACTGGACCAATTCTTTCGGATATTTCATACGGCCCAATGAATCTTGGGCTCAACTTGCCCTTACGGCCAAACCTGAGTATCTTTTTCCAAGGTGAAACCTTAAGGAACACTTTGTCTCCCACCTGATACTCGATGTCTTTTCGTTTCAAATCTGCGTACGACTTCTGACGATCCGTGGCTATCTTCAGACTTTCACGGATTACCTTTACTTTCTGTTCCGCATCTCTAATCAAATCAACTCCGAAAATTTTGCTTTCACCGAGCTCGGTCCAAAACAATGGTGTACGGCATTTACGACCGTACAAAGCCTCGTAAGGTGCCATCTTAATACTTGATTGAAAACTATTGTTGTAAGCGAATTCAATCAAAGGTAAATACCGTTCCCATGAACTACTGAACTCGAGGATGCAACATCTCAACATATCCTCAAGTATCTGAATTATCCGCTCGGATTGACCATCGGTTTGGGGGTGAAAAGCAGTGCTAAAATGCAGCTTGGTACCCAGAGCTTCTTGCAATTTCTTCCAAAATCGTGAGGTGAATCTCGGATCTCTATCCGACACGATAGAAACAGGTACCCCATGTAATCTCACAATTTGATAAACGTACAATTCAGCTAGTTTCTCCAATGAAAAATCCGTACGTACGGGGATGAAATGAGCCGACTTAGTCAGTCTATCAACAATAACCCATATCGCATCCTTCTTACTTGCTGACAAAGGCAGTCCGGACACAAAGTCCATTGTGACTCGATCCCATTTCCACTCGGGTATCATGATCGGCTGGAGTAATCCCGAAGGCACTTGATGTTCCGCTTTCACTTGTTGACATATTAAACATCTCGAAACAAAGTCAGAGATGTCCCGTTTCATACCATGCCACCAAAATTGACGTTTCAAATCGTTGTACATTTTCGTACTCCCCGGGTGAATTGTCATTCGGCTACAATGGGCTTCGTTCAGAATCATCGAAATGAGTTCCGAATTCTTTGGAACACACAACCGATTTCTGAACCTCAAACAATTATCATCGTCAATTTGAAACTCTGATCCCTCGTTCGGAAAACACTCAGCCCGTTTTGCAACCAATTCATCATCGACTTTCTGAGCTTCACGAATTTGGTGAGTCAATAATGGTTTAGCTTTTAATTCAGCTACTAACACATTGTCTGGTAGAACAGACAAATGCACGTTCATCGCTCGCAAAGCAAACAATGACTTCCGGCTTAAGGCGTCCGCAACCACGTTAGCCTTTCCCGGGTGGTAATCAATGACAAGCTCGTAATCTTTCAATAACTCAAGCCAACGTCTTTGTCGCAGATTCAAGTCTCGTTGAGTCATTAAATATTTGAGACTTCTGTGGTCCGAAAATACATGCACTTCTCACCAAACAGATAATGTCGCCATATTTTAAAGCAAACACGATGGCAGCTAGTTCGAGATCATGGGTCGGATAATTCCTCTCGTGTGGCTTCAATTGTCTCGACGCATAGGCCACGACTCGACCTTCTTGCATCAATACGCAACCCAACCCAAGTAGGGATGCGTCACTATAGATGACAAACTCTTTACCCGTTTCGGGTTGCACCAAAATTGGAGCTTCAGTCAAATGAGTTTTCAGTTGGTCGAAACTTTTCTGACATTTCTCCGTCCACTCGAACTTAACATCCTTTTGAAGTAGCTTCGTCATTGGTGTGGCTATCATCGAGAAACCTTTCACAAATCGTCGGTAATAACCGGCGAGCCCCAAAAAGCTCCGAACTTCAGTAACATTTCTCGGAGGTTTCCAGTCAAGTATGGCTGAAATTTTGTTCGGGTCAACTCGAATACCCGACGCGGATACCACATGACCCAAGAAGCTAACCTCTCTTAACCAGAACTCACACTTACTGAACTTAGCATATAACTGCTTATCCCGTAAAATTTGCAACACTAGTCTCAGGTGCTCAGCGTGTTCGGTCTCATCTCTTGAATAGACCAAGATGTCATCAATAAACACAACTACGAACCGATCCAAATATGGTCTGAAGATCCGATTCATCAAATCCATAAATACTGCCGGGGCATAGTGAGCCAAACGGCATCACTAAGATTCGTAGTGACCGTACCTCGTTCTGAAAGCAGTTTTGGGTACGTCTGAATCTCGAATCCGCAACTGATAATAACCCGATCTCAAATCTATTTTTGAGAACACTGAGGCCCCCTTTAGTTGATCAAACAAATCATCGATACGCGGTAGTGGTATTATTCTTTATCGTCACTTTATTCAGTTGACGATAGTCAATGCACAACCTCATGGTTCCGTCTTCTTTTTCACGAACAATACTGGTGCACCCAAGGTGAGAAACTTGGCGAGCGAAACCTCTATCTGTCAATTCTTGCAGCTGAGCTTTCAACTCTTTTAACTCAGTTGGTGCCATACGATACGGAGCTATCGAAATCGGCGTAGTCCAGGTATAAGCTCAATACCAAACTCTATCTCCCGAACAGGTGGTAAACCCGGCAATTCTTCAGGAAAACATCCGGGTATTCACAAACCACCGGCACAGATTCGGTTTCTTTCTATTCTTTGTCATCAGCACATATGCAAGGTATGCTTCGCACCCTTTTCTCACATATTTCTGTGCCAACATTGCTGATATTACAGCTGGTATCCCTCCAAGTCCGCGGACTCAATTCGGACTACTTCGTTATTTGCGCACCTCAATCAATAGTCTTGCTCTTGCAATTCACAACCGCATCATGCACGGTACCAATCAACCCAAGATAACATCAAATTCATCAACGGCAAAAGCATCAAGTCGCTGGAAAACAGGAACCTCGAATTGCTAGGGGACATTTCTTACACACTTGTCGACAAGTACATAACGACCAAGGGATTTGACCCGAATTACAACTCAGTAGACTCAATAGTAAGTTTACTGGATGCTAAGGTTTCACATATGTAAGAATGAGTAGACCGGGGTCAATCAAAGCAATTACATAGTATCAAAGAGTAAAGTACGGTAAACATCAGGCGAAGAAGATCCTCGGGCACTATAGCATATGCTCTAGCAGTGCACTAGCCTCGGATCTGGTCGTAGCATCTCTAGATCCTCTCTGACCACCATAGCATTGCCCATATTTCTGATGGTCTACCCCGAGGTGGTAGCACCGGTCTCCCACCTGATTCACTTCTGTTCAGCAGCCTGGCAATCTTTAATGAGTGGTCACTTCGCATTTACAGGAGCCGGTCA